>NC_135497.1:14884501-15055152 GCF_052857255.1 Amblyomma americanum | reverse complement strand
CCACCACTGCCCCCCCCCCCCCCCCCCCCCCCCCCCCCCCCCCCCAATTTTAATTCCTAGGAAAACTCCTGGATCATAATAGATTAAAAAATACTTGCACATAGTCAGAGCGCTTATCAAAGTGTGAAATGGGATCTCTCAGTCAACATCTTTTGTTCGGTTTGCGATCGCGTTGGATCACGGGTTCTCAAACTGGGCTCTGCGGGCTGCTTTTGTGGGTTCCGTGGGCACCCACACTGGCCTGTCCCCCCTTTTTTGGTATGCTTCTGGCGGACATGTGTGAAGCAGACACAGTAACTGATTTATTAAAATTCATTTTCAAAGCATTACCTCTTAGCTCGTTCCTCAGTATCGTGCCGTTGACATCAGTGCCGTCCGCAGCACAAGCCAAGATGCTATGCACCAGTAACTGCAGCGCGTTTGTTGCGACGGGAGTGCTGGTGCTGGTGGTTTGTCTGGTAAACTTTGCAGCATACCTTTTACAATTGCTGCATCTTGCTGCACCAGTGCATGTATGCATAGAACTCCGGCAAGATGGTATGGAAGGCATGGCGCACAAGGCGACACATGTTACGTGGACTCATGCATGTGGTTCTGAAAGTGTGGGCCGCACCGCTGAGCTAGCTGAGTCCAGCTAAGACAAAAAAAGTTTCCACATCTCATGAGGCGTTTTTCCGGGCGATCAGGCGGCGCTGGGGCTAACTTCTGCGGGCCAGCATCCCGTGAGTGGCGAGCCGCACCCATTGGACAACATCGACGCCCTCCCTGTCCTGGCCAGACAGGAGTCGAGCGATGATAAAATGAGGGTCAATATCTCGCTGTCCCCATTCCCATCACATTACCCATAACCCTTCCCTCAGTCCCATTCCCACAACCTATCTATGTCCCACCCCCTCCGCTACGTCCCAGGGGAGATCAGGGGAGTCTCCCCGGGCCTGCTCCCCTGGCTGTGGGTCGCTTAGTAGCATTACCCTATTTTTTTTATTTTCCCACCTGCGGGTGGCAAAAGCACAACATTGCCTTCGGGCCTTTTCATTTATATTACGATTGGGTTAAGCCTGTGATAGTTTAGTGGCACAGGCAGGAGCTTATTGGTTTACGTTTTTTTATGGCAGCTCCACCATACTCTTTGCCAGCGAGCCCATATGTGTCGGAAATCCAGTATCTGTCAAAATTGCAAGAAAAAGAAATTCCGCCGAAGCCATGCTGATGCCGAAGCACCAATGAAATGCGGACGAGGCCTCATATGATTTTGTCTGCAGCCTAGCCCGTCAGTATGCAACCAATGCCTCTAAGCTTCCTTCGGGCAGCATCACAGGAGAATTTTATGAAAAAGCCGGACACAGACCAGACACACACAGACATGCCATAGTTTCCTTGAACTCTGCGGCACTCATGCTCTAAGGAAGGCCTGGTTTGTGTGTGTGCCTGCTTAGTGGACTTGCATGGCTTTTATTACTGCGCTGGTGTTGCTGGCTAATTGTGCATTTTCTGAGTTATGGTTGTCTTCCTTCCTCCGGATACAGGCTGGGCCACCGCCCCCCAACTTTCAGAATGGAGGTGAGGCATTTGGAGGCATGCCACCTCCACGGCCACCTTTGATGCCACCACCTGGCTTTGGCATGGGCCCTCCTCCACATCAGCAGCAGCACCCACCACAGCAGGGGCCACCCCCCATGAGTGGACCCCCTCCAATGGGAGGCCCACCACCGTCCCTGGTCCCCCCCACCGGGCATGCCACCACCACCAGCCACCAGCATGCACGCACCACCTGCAACGGGTGCCATGGCCCTAGCTCCACCACAAGGTGCCCCGCCACCTCAGCAGCCTTGCCTCGACCTTTCAGGCGAAATATGGGTGGAGACCAAAAATGCCCAAGGAAAGGTGGGTACCAGGTGGTGTTGAGTGGATTGTTGTTAGCATATTCATTCATTCATTCCCCCTAAAGGTCCTCGAAGGAGGGTATTAAAACATGGGGTGTGGTTCATTTGAACTGTTGCTGTGGTCCCACCGACATTTCAGTGAGAGAAAACAACTGTTAGTTTCAGCACATGCAACGGTTGTGCCATGGCGGCTGGCCTCTAGACAACAGTAACCCTGGCAGCCCATTACACTAGAGTTAAACCTGGTTATAACGAAATTAAAAAGTCCGAGATTTTTCGTTGCATCCAGGTTTTCATTACATGCAGTTTTCGTGAGAAGATCCGAAAGAACACTGCAGGACGGAAACCACAATAAGAAATAAATGTAGTGAAATCACCTTGCAAATGTTTACAGAAAACAGCGTTACTCCAAGTCATAAGTGGGGCGAAATGTTTTGTAATTGCGGTGATAGCTCGACTGGGGCAGCAGCCACCACCACCACTACCTCCGCGGCTCGCGCAGTGCCGCTACGAGTAGGGTGGGAAGGGTGGTGGAGCCAGGGGTGCCGCGGCTGAGCTGGAGAACGTGCTAGGCTGTACCACTAGGCTGTACCACCGAACGCGGAGGCATGTGCTTCTACTCGTACGTTCCCTCTCGGTTTCCCTCTCGCTGCTGTCCTAGGAAACGGACTCGCACTGCGTCTCAGATGCTCTCCACCGTCGCCGCTCCTGATGCACGAGAGCTACTGGCGCCGTAATTACGCTAGCACTGCGCGTTCCTGGCAGGACACATGGGGCTCCATACCTCAATAAAAACTAATTCTTATGTTAATCAGTTCTGCTGAACAAAATTTGAATTGCGCACCGTTTACCTGGTTCGTTCATGCCGACGGTCGCTTCCTCGGATGAGCGGCAGGTTGCACGAGGGCAGACTTCTGATTCCAAGAATATCTGGGGCATGTGTTGCGCTGGAATCCGAAACTACAGGACCATTTGCAGTTCACTTTGCCACTAATCAGTCTGGGCCGCACATGAGTGCGGGGACGGTGAGTCCCCCTTTTTCACTTTGGATTTTCATTGGGGCTATCCTTGTGATTGCATCGTTACACATTTGTTGCTGTAAGTTGTGCACAAGCTGCGATGCCATCCTGATGGAAACTACAACTTCAAAAAATTCAGCGGCGAGACAAAGCACGTGGGGCGGGGCAGGTGGGGGGTGCACGTTGGCTCATATTTGGAGTCAACTTTCTTTTTGGCAAGCACGAGCTACGTGCTGGACGGTAGACTTTTAGGAGGCAATATATGGTAATCACAAAGTTTGGCCAGTAAAGGTAGTGCATTCCCGCAACGAAATTTTTTACCTGGGTGCATTTTTTTTGCTGTTGTCAGTTAATTCAAAAACTGGGTTAATTTGAATATTTTGTGCAGTCCCACTTACTTCGAATTAATTACATTTCCCTGTATTTCAAAAATGAAGTCATCGCTTGTATTTGCTGTTATAATTGTGGTGTACAGTTTGCTGTTTTAGAATTGTTGTAGACAGTAAAAGCTCGTTAATTCAAACTCGCAGGGGAGCAGAAAATTGTTCAAATTAAGCGAAGTTCGAATTATCGAATGGATGCTAGAATGGGCGGTTATAGCGCCCCGCCGCACGGGCAGAACCCGAAGCAGTCCCACCTAGACTCATTATCGCGAGCTAGGAGCTACTGCACATTTGTGGCGGGCATTTTCTGGGAATTAAATTCATCCGGTCCTAATGGCAAATGAAATAGATTGATCGGCCAGGTATGCGCCAGAAACAAGTACTGGAATGCATTCGCGTGAGCAGCGAGCTTTAGTACTGGAATATATGACGATATTTATGCTCCAAGACATGTTTATTTGCGGGGAAGGGTTGTCAGAATTAAAAGTAATCGGCAAAGTGCATTTGCTTGCATTTCTTTTGCTGAGACTCCATCAGCATCATCTGCAGCTTGCCCAAAGCTCCTGCGCAACGTCAGAGTTCTCATTGACAGCGAAGTGGCGTGCTTTAGCATTGAGCTCCAACGCTACTTCATGTGCACTTGGTGGTGGCATTGTCATGTTGGCGGTGGCATAGTCACGTCGCCGCCGTCAGGCTCATCATTACTGTCAGCTATTCTCACTGCACGTGAGCAATGTGATGCCTGCTGGGAGCATGCAGCCTCAACTATATCGGCGTCACTCAAGGGCTACAACGTCTCCATGCTGCTGTCCACGTAGCTCGCGCTCGCGGCACCAACAAAAGCTGTCATCGCCCGAACCGCCATACTACGTTGTTTACACCACGTTATCGCGACCCAGCGACGGCGGCACAACGAAAACCTGGAACGGCTTGCGCCAAAGCATCAGTGGCGCGGGCGAGTGCTCCAGCAGAGAAAACCTGCTATGGCATGCACCGGAACGCGGGCTGCGTGAGCCTCGTGCACTCTGCCTTTTTTTTCTTTTTCATTGTTTTACATCTCTGGCAAATTTGTTGCGTGTTTTACTCGCTGTGGGTCAACTTTTATCTACAAGGAGTGGTGTCAGCCAGTAGCTCTTTGTTCGATTTAATCGTAGCGGTTATCGACTTGTTTGAATTATCGGGAGTTTTCCTTCATTTAAATGCACAGGGCTGTGCAGGGACCTGGGCATCAGTTCGAATCAACCAAATTCGAATTAACGAGTTTTTACTGTACTGGGTATTTTAAAAAGTAATTTGTTGTAATGAAGGGAGGAGACATAATGTGATCATTAACTCAGAATACTGAAAAATGCCTTGCAATTGCCTTCAAGCATAAACACTGTTTAATTTTTTCAGTCATACTACTACAATGCTCGTACTCGAGAGTCGGCTTGGAACAAACCGGAAGGACCTGGTGTCAAAGTTCTTAGTCAAGAACAGATTGAGAGCATGGCTGTTGCTGCAGGAGTTGCCCCTGGTGGAAATGCTGCTGCTGCTGCTGCAACTGCAGGTAAGGCTTCTTCAATAAATAACACGGGTTCCATTATCATTGGGAGAAAGGCCTCTTCTGCTAATCCCCAGTGTTGCCAGGTACCCGCCGATTTTCCACTAGGGACAAGCTTTCCCCTTGCCTGGTGATCGGCTTCTGTGGGGTTCAAATGGGTCTCTACGGGGGACATTACCTTTGAGAACCGGCAAATCTCAAAAAAGTATCTTTGGATTAGTACTTATTTTGTTAGTACTATAAGTTATACACTACCTTTTCTGCAATTATCAACGCCTAATTCACCGTGAAACTGCTTCTAATGGAATTTATAACAAGCCGCAGCAGCCCCCGATCCACGAGCCAGTGCCGAAAGTGCCCCAACTTCCCATGAGCACCATTCCTCAGCCACTGAACAGAGCACCGCCATCTTGGTTGTGTTTTGTTTGTGAATTCTTGTGCTTTCATTCGCTGCCTACGACGGCGGCGGCGTGGTTGAAGCATGGCTTACTTGTGAATGGGGGCCTCTCGGCAGAACTCAAATTTGAGGCTGTTATTAGACGAAGCGTGTGCTCCTCGAGAATGTGGCAGGTAGTGCGACTGCTATTGGCTGCTGCACGTGATGACGTGGTGGTCTCCTCCGACTGTTTGCATTCTCTTCACCTTTCTTGCCATTGCTGCCTTTATGGTCTCTCACCGTGTCCTTTCAACAGTTTTGTGTAGCCTGTCAATAGTTGCGCGATCATTCACGATGCATGGAAAGAAGTTCAAGATGCTACACATGCTCTTTGTGCAGAAGTGTTCTGTGAAGTTCTTCTGTGTGACACCACACTCGGTGCTATGGTAAAATTTTTCTGCAAGGAAATTTAGAAAAAATCTTTTCTTCTTTCCAATTAACTTTCTTCTGGGTTCTTATAGAGAGCTCTGCCAGGTTCTCTAGAGCTACTGTGACATGTTTTTGATAATTTTTGCTTCTGCATCTGACAGACTGAGACATATTCAGCAGATACATTACACAACCTTACACAAAGTACACAAAACTTTCGGGAAAATTCCGTTTCTTCGTTTCTTCGGCAGTGTCTCATAGCTGGAACTTCAATAACACTTCTGTTGGGCCTAGTTGGTGCATGATGATAATACAGATGTTGCGCCAGTCCTTGTGTTTCTCTCGTGTGTGTGGTTCGTCTAATGTTTTGCGGACATCGATCATCTGTATTATCTCATAGCTGGGGCAATCGGGCCATGATCGCTTGTCCCATTCAAGCAGTTTATTGTGCCTTCTTGATTGTTTTTGCTAGTTGGAAGGCATTCGCACTCTTCTAATTCTTATGCTCAGAAGAGGTCATTCAGGCCGTACTTAATGCCTCCAAAATAGTTGAGCACATACTCCACCTTCAATGGCTTTGCAGTTCGCAAAAAGAATGAACATGCAACATACCGCCCACAAATATATCTTTGAGCCATCGCTGCTTGCCATTTATCTTAGCACTGTTCGCGAGGACAGGTATTTCATAAGGGCTTTTAATATGTTCTAGTTTGCCTGATTTGGCCACCTTTAAAAATTTTGGGTACAATTTCCTGCAGCTCGGTATTCCCTATGCTTGAGGGTCACTAGTTTTCAACAGTGTTTCCACATAACTGCAGCGTAAAAAATTTACGAGCACAAAAAAGGGGAGAAACACATACGACACGGACAAAAGCTGCAACAGTGTGTTGCTCCGCTCCAATAAGCTGTTTCCATTTTCCTGCAACGCCTGTCATGCAGCTGCAGATTGCTTCGACCAGGTGCCTGGCCGGTGACAGCTGTGTAAGAAAGAGGAACCGTGAAAACTTGCCTAAGCGAACAAAAAAATATTTCTTCAAGTTGACTGATTTCAAGGGTGTTGGGAAGCATGTCTGCGTCATGCATTGGGCCGACACTTCACGCCAGTCTTCCGCCAAAACTTCCTTCACATCGTGAACATGGCAGGATTAAAAAAATTTGATGCCTTTAGCCAGGTTTACTCTTCGAAAAAAACTTGTGAACCCAAAGGCAGACGGAACCTGGCTTCTATAAGCAGTGGCACGCAGGTGCCTGTCGCCATACAGTCATGGAAAACCGTCTGCTACCGCGTGGAGCCATCTCTCTCGAGACGCCAAACAGGCCGTTGGTGGCGCTGAACGCGAAGCGCCTGGTGGGCGCACGGGGCCTATACTCCTGTAACTTGAGAACAAGTGTGCACAAATCCATGAGATTTGGTAGTTCTTCAAATGTTGGCTCTATGAGCCTACCCTAAAATTTCATTCAGATGTCTCGAGAAACAAAAGTTCTTGTTCAAGGGTAGCTTATTCCCACCTTGTGTAGCCAGAGCACTTTGTGCCACAGCTGCCCACTAAAATTCATCATCATCAGGAAGGTGCCTCCCAAATATCCACATCCTTATCCCAGCAAACTTCCCAGCCTCTCCACCTGATCATTGGCTGCTTCCTCCTCTCATAGAATTCATGCTGTGTTACCATAGAGGGCCATCGGGTATATCTTCTCCACATTCAGTGGTCGGAATGGTGCGCCATCGCCTTAAGGGGGAATGAGGGTCTTGAAAACTTTTTTTTTATTTCTTAACATATCTTCCTGAAAATTGGCATGCAGATATATCTTTGAATGCTAATCCCAAATATATAATCAGATTTTATATATCTCATCTAGAAATGAAGATATGGCAAAATAATTTATGCCACTTAGGTCTTTTCTTACGGGCCATTATGGTGATTTCTTAATTAAGAAAACTAGTTTTAAAGTAATGCTGTCATTCTTAAGGGCCCATTGCACATCCTAAAGCTAAAGAAATTTTTAAAAAGTCATCACATAGGTCATGAATGAATAACAAAGTAGGAAAAAAAAAACTGTGGGAGTAATTAGCTTACATCTGACCTAATTGCTAGTCTATTGGGTTTAATGAAAATTGGAAAGCTTTAGGATGTAGCTGAGGTGTTGCTGAAAAAAATGATACCTACTTCAATAAAATCAGTCAATGCAAACATTATGAAAAGTTCCGTAAGGCAAAGGCATTTGATCGAAAAAGCGAAGCTGAGAAAATTGCATTCAAAGTTTTGCTTACTCTGCCATTTTTGTTTACTGATCATATGGAAAAATTTAATGCTTTAGCATGCCGCCCAGTCATCGCTGAACACAATAACACCAAATTTACAGAAATCTGTTCATGTAAAGATTATGAAAACCTCTTTATTGCATTGGCACTTGACAAAAAAAAAAAAGCTCAGAAAATCACCTGCTATTTTCTTTGAATCTGCCACACATTCACAAAAGTCCTGGGCAGTAGTCCTGGGTGCTGTCAGGCTTGTGCTTCTTGGCCATCCTCTTCTTCGCCTTTTCAGCATTGGTGTGACCCTTATCAGACCTGCACAGCCTCTGTTTATCTTTTTCAAGGCTCCTACCAATGAGGCAGCTCCCAGGCCTGTAACCAAGCTGTGCTGCAACAGCTCTGCTGGTTGTTGCCATTCCTTGGTTGAAGCGAGAAACTGCTTCTTGCGAGGTTAAAAACAGGACAGTGAGGAGTGTCTAATGCAATGTTCAAGCTTCAGCTTAGAGCGCACAACGTCTTGGCGCTCTGCCAAGTTCGCCGAGCCGCCCCCCCCCCCCCCAGCTTTCCTCAAAATATATATATAAAAAAACAAATGATGTTATCAGCGGCGGCAGCGGCTTGGCGCGCTGCCAAGGTCCGCGCTGCGCGTGCTTGTCGAAGCGTTGAACACGCGAGCTCGGTTCAGCCGCGTCTCGGCACGAAGCGGCGTGCGCAAACGCCGAAGTCGACGTTAGGCTTAGGTCAGCCGGCTCGGCCGCTTCCGACGACACGGAATTCGAAGCGGCTTGCAGCGTATCAAAAGTCGATATTTTCCACGGGCTTAGTCCAGGCACATCCACCGGCACTGCAGGGACTTGCGGTAACACCGAAGTTGACGGCGATCGGCACTGTCCAGCTGCGTCCACCGGCGAAGCTGTTGTTGGCGAGCTCAGTCCAGCCGCATCCACCGAGGGTACAGCAGCTTGAGGCATCCCCGAAGCTGCAGTTCTCGACGATGCAGCGCTCTACTTATTCCATGCGTGTCTCTTTTTGCCGACTGCTTTTCGCGTGCTTGCTTTCAAGCGCGCGTCTCGGGCCATCGTGACACACGGAACAAAGACACCAGGCAGGCAAATACACGCAAAAGCACGAAATTCGAGGCTAAAAGAAGCGATTCAATAGCCAAAATATCTACAATAACGATAAGGAAAACGGCAGAACGAAAAATACTAGGAAACAAAGAGGAGCGCGAAAAAGGACGGGCGTGCAGGCGAAAGCAGACGACGGGAAGGAGACATACAACGCGGCCGCGGGGGGGGCAAAGCATGCGTCACGGCCAATCAGAGGGTTGCGCCTCGAGGAGGCGCCGGTTTTACCCAATCGGCGGCTGCCTCGCGACGCTTTCCCCCCTTGCGAACGAGTGCTGATAGCTCCGCTGTGCGAGGGTCTACAGCTTGCCGAACGGTGCCAAATTGGAGAGCGGGAAACCAGCTTTCAAACGAGACCAAGATGGCGCCGATCGGTTCGCGTCGCGCGGAGCTACGGCAGCTTGAAAATGGGGCAAACCTTCGCGCTTGGCGTTCAATTTGGGCCCAGCGACGTTCCTAAATTGCCGTTTTTTTTCATACTTTGAGTTGGAATTCAGCTAAAATATTTTGTAGAGGCATAGTTGGGACGTTAAAGACTTCAAAATCGCAATTTTTGAAAATTGCCATTTTTGACCATTTTTCGCGATTTCAAGACCCGCGTCCCCCCTTAAGGGGTCCCTGAAAAGGGTGCTTGAGGTGAGCTATAAGGTTCTTGCATTATGCAGAGTACAGGCCAACGAGCATTCATGCCGTGTACAGGACCTCAAAATGTGAGTTGATAATTTACAACTCCCGCTTCTGCGCCCAGCGGTGACCTGTGGTGCTGGGCTTTCGCCTGCATCCGCGCTTGTTACGTCATGTAGTGCTCGTTACATCAACAGCAAACTACTAGCACTGGTTTGCGCGCATTAACAGCCGGCGGAGGAGCGCCGACTTTTCAGCGTGCAAAAAGTGACGAGAGGAGAGGGAAAGGCGCGAAGACGTGGAAATTTGCTCTGAACTGTGAATAAAGCTATAACGCGGGTGAATTCTGCTTATGTTGTACACTTGGATGATGTGATGCTTTTGTTTTAGTATTTATTTTGCTTTTTGTTGTGATTGTGATGCTAAATGTTGATATGCTACTGTAAATATTTCATTCGTGTTGATACTTTAGTTTTTTTTTTTCGACTGCCTCACCTGTTGCTGGCTTGTGAACAACTGAGGCAATACGTTGCCTCTGCAATGTGGGCATAGGTTTGCCTCTCAAGCTGCATTCAAGCAGCTGTTTTCCCTGTGCCCTCTTTTTCCCAGTGATACCTGTACCACTTAGAGCGAGAAATAAACTTCAATTTCAAATTCGAAGTTTCACTACAGATAACTCGGCTTCTAGAAAGCGCATTGAAAAAATTCTTGCTGGGCAATATTCGTGATGCGACGTCTTTTAGCACCCTAGGCACATCGCATCTTTGTTGACACCCCCTTTCGCAGCCCCTTTGAAGTGGCCGCAACTTTATTAGTCCCCCTTTCAGAGCCACTTCAAAGGGGCTGCAAAAGGGGGTGTCAACAAAGATGCGATGTGCCTAGGGTGCTAAAAGACGTCGCATCACGAATATTGCCCAGCAAGAATTTTTTCAATGCGCTTTCTAGAAGCTGAGTTATTTGTAGTCAAATTTTGAATTGCAGCGTCTTCGTGCCTTTACCTCTCCTCTCGTTGCTTTTTGCACGCTGGAAGGTCGGCGGTCCTCCGTTGGCCCCACCTCCGGGAGAGAGTTTCCGGACCCGCTGGAGCTACGCGCCTTATTGGCTGCAGCCATGGTAGCTGCCAGACGTATGAACGAATCTGACCAATAGCCACCTCTCAACTTGTATACGCAGCTGCGAGCGACGGAGGAGGGTGCAAGCTTGAAAAAGTCACTGGGAAGGGCTCGCCAACTTTAGCGCTTGATTGTGGGTCCTCTGCTGTGTGTAGAAGTGTATTATTTGGCTCAGGTTTTCATGACAACACAGTGTAGTGATTGAGCGAATTGATGGGCTCTCCTTGGAAGGTGTTTCAGAGGCCCGTTAAGCCTGCTACATGCTGCTACAGGCACTGTAGAACCCTGATTATATGACTTTCAGGGGACTGCTTGAAACAGTCCTGTAATAGAAAATCTCGCATAACTGACTCATTTGCATAATAAATACGTCCACAACTCTGGCTTTCAAAAATTAATTTAAATTCTTTTTCCTGCGCGTTATAAAAGCGCCTGTTTTTGTTCTCCGAGAATTGTGTTGCTAGACCTAATGTGCTCTGCAATGAACATACAATTGATCTCCTTAATGCTTTCATTAGCGAAGCGCATAGAAAAACGGGCCAGGTGGGCTGCCCATTTGGTTTTGCACTTGGTTCTTTCCAGTCCAGCCTATAGCTGAGAGATGTGCCTCCCTTCCCGTACATCCTTTCTTAATTTTATTGGTCACACAGTGCCTGTTTGACTGCTGATGTTTCAGATGTTTTTTCTTAATCTAAATAAAAGCTTTATTTAGGGATTTGGTATCTTATGTGCATTTCTCTATAACCAGATTGATTGCATGATTATTGTCTATTTTTGATTACCGAATCATCAAACCAGCCTGTTCCCTTGGTTGATTTAGGCCTCATGTTGCTGTGATCCGGCAACAGGTTACATTTAAATGTGTTTAAATGTCATTGCTAAGTTTGCACGTATGCTGCTATATAATTAACCTTGGCATTATTTTGACTGGCTTGTGTCACTACTTGACGCCATCCCTCTCGTAGAAGTGATGTATATCAGGCATGACAGTTAGCCAGCAGGACCTGATCTGGTTTGGTTGGGTTTATGGGGGTCTAACGTTTCAAAGCGACTCGGGCTATGAGGGACGTTTGCCGCACCATGCTGCCTGGCTGTGCTTGCAACAGAAATGTCTTGGTCTTCTGTAGCATCCACGCCAGCAGCAGCGGCACCTCCGGTTACATCAACCACAAGCCCTGCCACATCAGTCCAGGTGGTGACAAGCAGCAGTGCACCGCCGACGCCACAGCCAATTGCCACTGGCAGCATGGAAAGTCAGACTGCTGACAAACCCCCCACGAGCACTGCACAAGGGGGTGAGTCAGAGCTGCCTGAATACACTACAGTGGATTCTAGGGCATTCAGCTCCTTCAGTTCTTTTTTTCGATCTTCAGAAGGTGTTCCTGTCAACAAGAGGTGCATTGAAAAGGCTCCTGTTAATCAAACCTTGCTTTATTTTTTAAACAAATTTGCAGTTCCATTTGAGTTTTGAAGTATTTATTGTTTCTTCAATTTTTTTTTTTTTTGACTGAACGTACACGTGTGAATAGTGCGCTTCACTTTACAGTGGTATATCTGCTCGTTATATCAGTTGATAAATTTGACGCTGTCCGGAACCCCCCTGTGACAAATGGTTCGGCCGTAATGGCCGTCCGAAGGTCCTCGGACGGTTTGGGGGCGAAAGGTCGTCGTTGTGAATCCCAAACATTCAGCTCAATTAGTAATTTTATGCTCAAGAACATGCAAAGTCATTTGACATCGCTTTGAACATTCTGCGTCAAACGGGTGGCCCCAAATTTTATGCAAATGGTGGTCCGGGGGGGGGGGGGGGGGGTCCACTTAAATGGCCGCTATACTGGAATCTGATGCACAACTAAACTTGTGGCTAAATTTTTCTTCTGTTGCATTGGCTGAGTTCCATTTCTTGGCAAAGAGCAATAGCGCTGGTGGACGTTACGCTGCAGCAACGGCAACGCGCTGACATCCTGCCGCTGCTCACAGTCGCAACTGAACCAACATCCACTTCCGTTGTTTCGACCAGTCAGGTGTGGCCGCTGCAGCAGATTATGACGCTTTTTATTATGACACAAGCTAGGAATACGGCCCTATGTTGGTGTGTCATGCCACTAATACATCGAAAGCACAAGAACCCTCAGCCTTTCCATGAAAGTGCGCTGTTCATTGTTTTGCACGGTGGCTTGCATACATTGGCGCGCATTTTAGTGGCTTTATTTCACGCACTGCATCAAATTATTTCATCTGGATTAAGAATTTTTGGAATATTTTGCTCATTTAGCTGCCTATTTACAGTCCTAGTATCGCCTGCATTCTACAGTAGTCACACACAGTCTCTCCTCAGAGCTTCATGGTGTGCCGAGCCTTGTGCAAGAGTCTCATTGCAGGACTGAAACTGCTAGTGTCAACATTATGCAACATGTTTGGCTATACTGAATGTCGGCACACAGAAGAATACGTGGACAGAGTTTATAATTGTCAGTTTTTATTGTTCTGTTTTTTTTTTAAATTTTGCTATACCATATCGCGTTATCCATAAAGCCTAGAAATTTCACATAATGCCTGATATTTGAGTTTGTTGCTCTCGGCTTTCAGAAACGCCGCGAAGGTCACAGGCAGGAAATTGCAGCTGTTGACATGACTGCTTTGATGATTGCTATCACTGGTTGGAAGTACCGTAAAAACCGGACTATAGGTTGGACCGGAATATAGGTCGACCCCCTAACTAACCAATTCTAAAAATGAAAAAGATCTTTTTCAATGGAAAAAGTACCGGAAGACATCCTTACATTGAAACAAATGCGACTCGAGAGGTTGCACAATGGTGACAGTATTTAATTTCATTTAAATGCTGCTTGTATGTACACCCGGCAAATTTTTTAACAATATCGCGCACCAATCGGCCCGCGTGTTTGTTTCTGGCACAGGCAAGTACGGCGCCGTAGAGCAAAGCCCTCCTCTTCATGAATCGCCGCAACCAGGATGGCGAGCCTTTGAATTGCGCCCTCGTGAGTCTAGAGGCACGCGCGATCTCTGCCGCTTTCACGCGGATGCATTCGGCAGTCACAGGCAGCGATCTTGCTCGCAGCGCAACGTTTCCTTCCTATTCTCGATAAACTACGGTCTGCCCACGAAATGATGTTTTCTTCTGGTTGCTGCAAGTTGTAATACGCAGCTTCTGCCTCCGCCAGTACTGAATGCTCTTTTCAGATACTCCAAATTCGCGCTGTGCCGCCAGGTTCCCGTGAGCTTCCTCGTACTCAATCTTGTTTTTCTTGAAGGCGACGGTAAATTGCCGTTATCTTCCGCTTTGCATCTACTGAAACGCAAAATGGCAGCACTGTTGCTGATGGCGATGGTGATGGAGGCTGTTGACTTCAGCCACCCATTGTTGCAAGACTTCCGTATTTTTTCCACCAATGACCGGTATATAAGACGGGGGTCGACTTTTCACCATGGTTTTTTGAAAAAAAGTTCGACCTATATTCCGGTTTTTATGGTAGCATGCTTCATTAATAAGCCCGGGTGCCTTGAACCAGTGTGGAGCAAGCGTGGGGAAGCTGGTGGGTAAGGAAGCGTTTAACGATAAAGTGGTTCATTGGAGAGCTCTTTGAAGATACAGTAATTCCTCGTTATAACGAAGTCAGCGGGACGGCGAAAAAATTCGTTATAAGCGATAATTCGATATAAGCAACCACCCGAGAAAATCTAAAGCAGTCGAGCTATAATTGTGCCGCAACGGCGAGGAAGTCAAAATACAATGTATTCAGTGAACCAAACTTTATTCAGGTGCAAAGAAGGCAGTGAGCTTTGGCTGTTCCAAGTTCTTACCGTGCGCGTGCAACCCCTGCTCTAATCTGACCAAGCATTGCACGAGGCTGCGGTCGCCACCCAATCAACCTTCGGGGTATTTCGAATCGCGAAGACAGTGGCCGCTTTCATGTGGGGAAAGGGTCGCGGAAATGCCGTGGCTCGAGTCAGGTTGTGTGTGTTGTGCTCAAAAAACGATTAGCCGCTTATTGTAGGTACGCAGCGCGATTGTGAAAACTGAACGGTTTTGCAGTGGGGGCTTCGCATGATTACGGGCAGTTTTTTTTCCCGAGGTGTACAGCTGTGAAGTTTGCAATTGAGTTCTTCGGCGAGAGTTTTTCGGTGCACTCTTGTCGACGACACTGTGCTAATTCTACGGTTCGAGTGTCAGTGTTCGCACAGCATCGCGTCCACGCCGTTGACAGATGTCTAGGAACAAAATTCAATCACCCTAACACGCATTTAGACCGTTTGTCTAGTCGGATGGTGCGAATCAAGCATGACCGGCTCGAGAAAATCGCTGGGGAAACACCGTGGTTGCACTGGCCCGCCATGTTGACAGCCTACTCGCCGCTGGCGACGCTCGGATTTTTCGTGTTTTCGGCAAGTTAGCGGTCGATTTGCGCCGTCAAAAGTGTAACGAAGCTAGAGGCGGTGTTTTATTGCGAGGAAGGCCGATTATGACAAGCGGCAAGCAAATTTCTAGACCGGCTTCCCCAAAGTCATCTTCCCGATTTGTTAACGTAGCTCCTCGCGTCGAACACGGCAAAGGGCGTGCGACCAGGCAGCAGCTCGACAACACCGTTGTTCACGCTTGCAAGCGCGTCCTGTGGGTCGCCTTCCTGTTTGAAGCGAAAAGTCTCGGGAATGACGTTGTTCGTGTGTTTTCGAGAGTTTCATCTGTTTTGGCTGATGTGAAACGGTTAGGCTTAGCGAATACTACGGCAGCCAGGGAGCAGCTCTGTTGGTTGCTGAAAGCTCACCTCATTTGCGACTCGGAAGCGTGAATGGGCTCATAATCAGAGGGACACTTCTTTTGTGTTTTTTTGGCACGTTTCAGTGCCAGCAATGTTTTTTGGAGCGGTAAAATTTTGCTCACCGAACGTACCCCTTGGAATGCTACGGCGCTAGTCTGCCCGCGGTCTTTTGGTCACTTTTCGGCATCCAAGAGACCGCGGTTTTCTGGCATCGCAAAGCGTCACGAAAATTTTATTTTCGTTTGGATTCTGTGACGGGGGACACCAGCGATGCGACTGCGACCGATTCGGGTGCGCTTCCGTTCGCATCCGCAATAAACAGCTGGGGGCACTCGGCACTCGCTTTGTACCCGTTACTAGGCAGGTCATTAGGCGTAGGTTTGGTACTTTTGTGACCTGTGCTGTGCCTGCCTGAGACTAATTGGTCGGCGGTATTAATTTGTCACTGCATGCGCAAAAGGGTCGCCGCCGCTCGCCACTTTGCTCTAAGCGGGTCAAGCTCTTCGTGCACTTCGAGTAATGCGGCTTAAAATGCATGCGTTTGGGTCGGGATCGTAAGAAATTTTGAATAAGGCAATATTTCAAGTAAAGTGATTTCATTATAATGAGAGATTACTGCATGTAGACTGTTTATACTAGGAAGAGAATGCTGCGAGTGGTGTGCCTGACGTAGACAACTTGTTTTATGCGGCACAACAGATGCCGCAAACGGAGTGGAGCATGGTGCGACTGCCTCATGCAGCCCTGTATTTCTAATAGACCTCTCCCTGTCTGCAAACAAAGTGACGTCAGGGGAGCACATGGGCAAGGGGGTGCGCCGAGAGAAAACGAGCCTGGTTGGCAAAAGTGGCCTTCACAATCAAGTCTACCTGCTGTGTGGAGCATCGCGAGTTGTTCGATGACGTAGTTTTTCCGCCAATGACTGGTTTATAAGACGGGGGTCTACTTTTCAGCATGCTTTTTAAACTGGAAGCTTTACTACGCTAGCCAGCTCAGCTTGTCTCGTGATCGCACTTCAGCCGTATGCCGTGGCCGATGAACGACCTTGGGCCATCGTTGCCTAGCAACGCCGCAGCCGCACTTCAACAGATGGCGTCGCCGTTGACGCCGTCACCGTCGCTGCTCGCTCCACCAGATGTGCTCCGCTGGGGTAGAGGGAGAGGAGGTGTCGCCTCCCAGGGGGGTATATATATATGTGTGTGTGTGTATATATATATATATGTATATATGGTTCTCCTCAGTGTATTGTAGTCGTTATGGAGAGCGTGAAAGACGCAAATGCCAGAAGAACGTGCCACACAACTCGAGAAGCGTTGTAACGAAGATGCGACTCGAAGTCGTGCCACGTCCCGGAGTAACTCATCAACTGTGGAAGAGACCGCTTTCAGTTCTTGAGAGCGTCGAAATGAGACGCTGCGTAGACGACGTGCCGAGGAAACGAAGCTTTCACAATTCAAGTGGGGTTAACCAGAGCTAAACCACAGCCAATTTTTTTGAAAAAAGTTCAACCTATATTCCGGTTTTTACGGTAGTCACGTCGCCGCCATCGGACTCATCACTGTCGGCTGACCTGCGATGCCTGCTGGGAGCATGCAGCCCTAATTATATCGGCGTCAGTCAAAGGCTCCAATGTCACCACGCTGCTGTCCGCATTATGGGGTCACTCTGCGTCCAGTCGGCCGGGAAGGCGAGCTTCTGTGCCAGCTACACGCAGGTGTTATTCAAGTACGCAACACGTTTCTCCAACCCGTGGCGCAGAGTCGCAGTCACACCAGGTCCGGACAAAATAGGCAACGGCAGGGCACGCTAGGAAATAGTTTATTATCCTAACGCGAGTCAAAGCACACTGCGGAAGAATGTTCTATCCGTAAAATAGATCTTCAGTAGCTCACCAAGTCGTTGACGTCGACCGGATCTGGGTTCGGGGGCCGGCGGGCAGCGAAAGGGTTCTTTAGGTCAGTCCGGTCAGGTCCGGCGGTGAGAGTCTTTCCCGTCGCGAGTTCCCCCTTTTATCCCCTCGGATATTTCCTCCCTAGCAGCAAATCGTTGCCGTCAAGCTTAGGCATGCAGCCCTCTCCGCAGAAGGCAGCGCCCTGCCGTGACGTCACGTTCGTGCTGGGGCAGAAATGAGCGGAGTCGCAGGGGTGCATTCCGTCCACATTCCTGGTGGCCAGCACGTGCATGGAAGTCAACAATCGCCGCTGGCGCGGAAGGCAAGGGGGGATACCAGTGTATCCCACAATGTAGCTCGCGCTCGCGGCGTCAACAAAAGCTGTCATCGCCTGAACCACCATACTACGTTGTTTGCACCACGTGATCGCGACCCAACGACGGCGACACAACGAAAACCTGGAGCGGCTCGCGCCAAAGCATCAGCAGCGCAGGCGAGTGCTCCGGCAGCGAAAACCTGCTATGGCATGCACCGAAATGCGGGCTCCGTGAGCCTCGTGCACTCTGCTTTTATTTTTATTTTCCATTGTTTTAAATCTCTGGTAAATTTGGAGCGTGTTTTACTTGCTATGGGTCAACTTCTATCTACGAGGACCAGTGTCAGCCAGTGGCTCCTAGTTCGAATTAACCGTAGCGGTTGTTGACTTGTTCGAATTATTGGGAGTTTTCTCCCATTGAAATACACAGGGCTGTGCCGGCACCCGGGCGCCAGTTCGAATTAACTGTAAGTTTGAATTAACAGAGTTCAAATTGATGAGCTTTTACTGTAGTCTCTGACCACTCTCTGTACACCCGACGTGCTCAGCATACGTGTTTGTGAAGCCATGGCCAACTCATACCTGCCAATTGTTCCGAATTTTTCTTACGTAAAATGTATGAATCTGGACCCATATTGTGATTTTACAAATCTTGTCGTCAACCGAGTGGCGCCTAATGGCTGCAGTAACATCAGCGTTGATATGTGTAGAGGAAGCCACTAGGGAGAGCTGCTCGGAGAAGCACCCGACCCTCTCATAAGTTGTGCCACTAATACACTGCATGCAACTCCTGTTGACACAGAAGCAGTACGGTGGTGGCAAAGATGCCATATTTGCAGGAAACCTGCTCCAGAATATGAAGTCCTGCTTTGTGGATATAAAAATGCAAATCCCATGTGCTTTGAGCACGGTCTCAGATCCTCGATTTAAGTCAGTGTGCTACAGTCTTCCTAGTGAGGCACAATGGCTGAAGAATCAGGTCTGTTCAGCAGTAAAGAAAAGTCTTCCACTGGAAGGAGACATGGATTCCAGCATTACTGCATCTGCACCAACTGCCGACAGTGATGTGTGGAGCGTTTTTGGACCTTTGGCCCCGACCAGCACTGTGAACACTGTATCAAGACGGCCACTGCTAGAGTTGGAGGACTACGTACACACCTCTGAGTCCTGGAGCAGAAAACCCCTACTACCTCTGGTGAAGAACCAGTGGCAAGGAAACCTTTCCACAGTCTGTACCCGATTTCCACAGAAAATACCCGCTTTGATTCGAAAATATACGAACAGAATGACTATTCGCTTCGTATTCGCTTCAAACTAGAAATTCACTATTCGCACATGCCTACTCAGGGGCTGTCATGGCTCAATCTGGATGGGCTCCTAAAGTGGTGCTGCGTTGCGGCATGACCTGCTCGACAAACCGATCGCCCATATATTCGTCCCCAGGCCTGAACTGCATGTTACATTGCTTCTGGCACCCCTCTGACATGCGCACAGCTGCAGGTATTTTGATGACCTGCAGGCCCCCGGTGATAGGCTGTTAATCTGGCTACGATAGAGAGTCTGGCCAGCCCGGAGCGGCGGTGGTAATTGGCTGCGCTTATCAGTCAGCCAGCCGTGCTGCACACCGTTTAGAACAACGATCGCGCTGTCGCGGACGTTATTTGTTTGTTTATTGAAGGCTTATCAGTTGCCGCTTCGGCAAGGCTGTGAAACCAATTCGGGATTCCCTTGATTTCCTCCGTGTTATACTTCTCTTCCAGCGCACCGATATTCCACACCAGTCACCTGCTGTTTGGCGTTTGTGTTTCCTCACGTCCGGCCACGTGTGAAGAAGCTTTGGTGCTATCTTGTCATAAGCTGAAAGAAGCTGCATGTCCGTTTTTTTTTAAAAAAGAAAAAAAAGTGTTGCTGGTTACCCCCTGCTGTCCCGTTGTCGTGAAGGCTTTACTTATTTGAAAGCCTTCAGTCTGGCAGGTGTGCCAACTAACATTCACTATGTAAACATAATGGAGGTAGTTAAACTGCCCACGCCATAGCAAACCAACCTATGCATTATTTCTTAATGACCAGTTATCTTCCTGGTTTCAGTGAGGAACAGTGCTTTTCGTTGGCAGAAGGAAAGAATTCTCTGACGTGCTGAACTGCTGTAAGGATGTTGAGTCCCTTTGCAGCAATGTTCGAACACAAGGCCGGGAGTAAAGTTGCTCACTAGGAGAGAGACGCTCTCCACATCCATTGCCAGGGCGTTTGTTGCAGTCACGGCCTCTTCATCGTTGTGCATGACCATGCACCACTACTGCTGCTAGCTCCCCCACACCACACCACTGATTACTCCTCTTCCAGCAAAATGCATTCCTTAGTTTGTGCGTGCGGTACTGCAAGTGTAGTGGCACTAATGGCTAGACACTCCGGCAGCGAGAAGCACTTCGCACCTACACGAGGTAAACGCTTTCAACGGGAAGTGATCTTTTCTTGTCTGGGTCTCCTCCGTGACTGGCTTGATACTGCGGCAGTTTGTTACGGGGCAGTACCGCCGCTTATTCTTCCACTTCGGATCTGTGGCAGTTGAAGTGTCACAGGAGCCCAAAGAGACCAATTAATGTAAGACAGTTAAGTCTAATTTGATGCAAATGCTTGCTTTTTAAGCAAAACGGGGCCAGCGATTAGTAGCCTTCTTGGCTGACTCGGAGTTGATACTGTTGTGGTCACTAGGTGGTGACATGGGTAGCGACAAATTGCGTTGCAGGTTGCCTATATGGATGGGGCGAGTTTGTGGCTCTGTGGTTGTTGTGCTGTGACTGCTTCGATCATTCTCAGTTTTCGTCAGTTGGAATATAAAAACTAAGTACACAGAGGACTAGAAAAAAACGCACGACAATAAACATTAGGCTCAAAGCCAGCCCATGCAACCGTACCTGACTGCACTGCGTATGGTGCAGCATGCGTGATAAGGCTGCTGCAGCGTTAGGCTAAGGTTAGGCTAAGGCTGCTGCAGTGTTAGTTGCCTTAGGCTCCTAACGGCATGGTTTTGTTTTCATGTCTTCGCGGTTTGCGACAGTGTTTGGGTGATTGGGGTCCTTCACGGGGCTTGCAGTCCAGCTAAAGCGATGTGTGAGGGCTAAGCGAGCTACATGTCTTTGTGAATGCTGCGTTTCAGGCAGCATTCCACAACTGGTGCTTTATCTCGAGGTTTGAGATTTATTTTAGATAAATACATACATGAAAAGGGAGTGCAGTTGTATAGTATTGCATAAGGAGGTCCCAAAGTGAATGGGGACCTCCTAATTAGCAGATAAACATGCAAAGCAATACAAGTTGGTCATAAAAAGTAAGCATGGATTAATAGACCAGATAGGAACGCTAACAAAAGGCAAACATCATATAAAATTGTAATGGTTTGAGAACACATAAACCAGTCAGTGTCAACAAATACGCTATTTTAAAAAGTGAACAGTAACTAGTAGCATGATTTTAAATAATACACCATGTGCAGATAAAACAGTGCAAAAACTGAGTAAAAGTAAAAGGCAGAGGAAGAGCAGATTTATATTAGACTTTGTAAACAAGCATTGCTTCACTGCGCTTTTAAATGACGGGGAAAGGCAACGTTTTTGGTATAGCAGTGGAGCACATAAAAATGTATAGTGTCAAAGCTGATTAAGGTATTTCAGAGAAATTTTGTGTTTAATCATTCAGTGGACTTCCCAATAAGCATGCCAGATTTCATTGCTGTACACCAAAGAACAAAAAAGTTCACCTTTGATCCCCACCTTCCCCCTTAAACATAGAAAAGAAGTCAGAACTGCCTGTGTTTTGGCACATGATAGCAGAGGATAGGCTTCTTGAGCATTTCGTGATACATTTTGGAGGGTTTTTCGCATTCCAAAAGATGAATTTCAATGTAGCAGTATAATTCCACTGTTACAAAGTTAATGAAAATTTATTGGCCCAGTTATATTGAGGTTTAAATTTATTAAAGCCGTGCTCTGTAAATCAAATCAAACAGCAGATGTGAAGTTTTGAATGTTGATGGATGCCTACAGGGGAGCAGCCTGCTGCAGCCCCTGCAGCTGCCACTACGGCCCCGCCTGGACCTGCCCCACCGGCAATTGCTGGCAGTGGGGACCCACCGCCTGATCGGCCCTCTGCACAGCAGCAGCAACAGGAAACTCCAAAGGGGGTGCCCCCTCCCAGCCCTGGCTCTCTGTCAACGCTGGTACAGCCACCTCTGGCTGTGCCTGCACCCACATTCAGCCTGCCGCCACCGTTTGGGCTGCCCCCACCACCGTTTGGGATGCCCCCAGGTATGGCGGCAGTCTCCTCTTTTTGCTGTGTAAATTAACCAGTCAACATAGGGACCTTGGTGTGGGCGTTCTGTCTGGAAATCTAAAGGAAGCACTGTACCAAACTGCACAGGACGGGGAAAGTCACCTGTAGCGTCAAACAGGCATTGTTGCTAACACTTGCGTCACACCTAAGCTGGAATGGCACCTGAGCATACGACTAGAAACAAGCATGCAGGAGCACAGCAAACTGGCGAGCCCCATTGAAACCAAAAGCAGTCCTTGTTTACTTTCGGTTTTATTTCACCTTTAGCCGCTTAGGCCGCATGGTGCTGACTACAGCGGATGCAAGTGTTTAAAAGGGGATGCAGGTCGGGAGATTGGAGAAAAAAATTGCGAAAAAGTCGATTTTTGGAAAAATGGTTTTTCATACTAAACACACTTCAAACTCAATCTCAAAATATTTTATGCTCAAACTGACCTCGGAGTACGAAAAAAAAAATGAATGCTTGGAGAGTCGCATGGCTGCGAGAATGGCGGTCGGGTCTCTCTATGTGCGCGGCATCTTTGGGGCAAAGCCATCCCCGGGCATTTGCTGTGGGAGGCGGTGAGAGTGTGCGGCTGCACCTGTTTGCGAGATGCTGATCGAATCCAGAAGATGCTTTTGCTGGCTACGCAGAATTCCACATAGCCGTTCTGGCACTCCTGTAGGTGCTTCCGCTTCCGCGAATAGTAAAGTAGTCAATATTCGATTCGAACCGCATGTTTGGTATTTGAAATCTCGGGAAGTGTCTGTCCCAAGCGAATAACTTTTTCGGAGCTTTTGCTTTGTACTTCAGGATAGCAACGCGGCATGCGCGCTACCCAAGCCCCGACTCCGTGCTGCATGCCTGCGCTCCTGCATATCTGCCGGAACCGATCTGCGCTGCTTGCAGCAGAAGACACGAGCAGGGAGAAGCGCGGCACCCAGATCTGTACCTGCCAGGTGCCTGCCGCAATTCTGCGTGCATCAATAGAGAGATTTAGCATAGCGTGATCCACTTTCGTGTGCCGCTGGTGTGCATGCACTGAGTGGTCCCGACTAAAGCCACTAAAAAAGGTGATCTAGGGACTTTAGTCCCGACAGTGCAGGCGTGCAAACAACTGGCCAGTTCCTGGCGCCTTGTACAGTAAAACCTCGATAACCCGGATCTCGCGGCACTGGCAAAAATGTCCGAGTTAAACGAATTCCGGATTATCGAATGTACTGTAGAATCTCGGTGATACGAACCCGGTTGATACGAATTTCGGTGTGATATGAATTCGTAAAATTCCCCTGCCGAAATGCATTGTGTACAATGGCCAAAATTCGGATGTTCCGAACACTTTCCCGCGTCGCACCGGATGATACGAACTTCAGTACCACGACCGTCGAGCCGCCACCGGCGCAGTGTGCGCCATTGCCGGTTTGGGATTCCCCTGCAGCAGGGAGGCTGATGAGGCAAGCGAAGCTTTCTCTAGTTTTTGGGGGCGGCCTCTTCGCCTTTTTCTGTTTACTTTGTTGTTGCCCGAGGCTAGCACCGCTGCTTATTGGTCTGTTCGCCCTGCGAACCAGCCAACCCAACCGGTCGGGCGCGATTTGTCCTCTGCACATTTCTCGTGTCCCTGTGCGCCCACTCCGCCGGTCTTTCCGCTACAGCCAGCGCGCAGACCGTCACACCAGCAGCAGCTTACGCTTCTTTGTTCCCTCGTGCGCGACGACTACGAAAGTGCAGTGTGTTGTTTGCATGTGTCGTTTTACGAGCATTGATCGAGTCAGCCCGAAAGGTACTGCAATCAGTACGATGTTGCAAAAGCGGAAGGCACTGTCCTTGAAGGACAAACTGGATATTTTAAAGAAGACGGACGAAGAGCCCAAGAAAAGGCACATTGACGTGGCCAAGGAATTAGGCCTGCCAATTTCTGCGGTGTCTACAATCGTCTGTCTGCACGACCAAATTATGCAGAATTGGAAAATACAAAAAGCCCCGATGCTTCAAGGCAGCCGATAGTTTGCTGGAATGGCAGGCTGTATGGAATAATGAAGTAAATAAGAACCTACACGTGGTAAAACCCATCTTTGGAGAATGGAAGACATGCGCACACCAAGGACCTTTCACTAAGGTAATTTTATACTGTTTTCATATTGGACACACGCCTGACACACAACTTCTTACTGAAAATAGATGACAAACCTCTATGTGAGAAATCTGGAGGTGAGACTACAGTAAACTGCATTTTATTCTCATGTGCAAAACTTGAACGGTGAAGAAAAAAAATATTTTCCAATATTCTACAATGAACACATCCCTTTCCACTCCACTTTGCATCTATGGGGCAATTCACTTGTTAAAATTTCATTCATTTGTAGCTTCCTAAAAGAAGCAAGGATAATATCTTAAACTTTTCATTTATTACCCGCTAAACAAACTCATTAAACGAAACTCTAAATTCTGACGCAGTGCTTCGCTTAATTTGGTGATGCACCTCAGCCACTTTCAGCACGCGGCAGCGAGCTTCGTTCGGCTTGAGCCAGTAGGCAGGCCTATGCACTTTCCTTTTCTTTCTTCCTGTCAGCAGCAGCAGCCCTGAGATCGTTGCCCAGCCAAGGATGGTCGCTGAGGTTACCTGTCTTCTTTAGAGCTGTCCTGTTAGCCACTTCTAAAAATTTTGTTCATTTGTCGTCACTAGGTAGAACAAATTAACTTCTTAGAGTATCTGTTGAAATTTCAAGCTGGCGTCGTCACTTTGGCGGACACAGTTTTGTGATGCGCGTCTCTCCTTTCTATCTTTCCTCTCACATCTCTTTCATCTTTCCTGTGTCTGCACGTGGCAGTGATTGTGGCTAAGCTGGAGCAAATGGGCAGGCCCATAGGTTTACAACAGCTATGCTTTCATCAACTTTCAGCCTAACTGAGTCAATTAAATCTGACTCTGACATATGAAGTCACGTGAGAGGTACCACGTTCTCTGGACACATTTTGCGGACACGGTCTGCGTACTCTCTCTGCGGACAACTTTGGCTTTTCGTTCGCATAAGCCATATAATGATTTCGCATTAATAATTCATGGTTGAGTCACTGCACTATGCTTATCTTTCAGCTGGTAAAGAACGACTGAAGGACCAATGTGGCGAGGTTCGGTATTACGCGAGAATGCGGCCGCATATAGTGAAAATTTTTAAAGTACATTTAGAGCCTGATTTGCTTGGCGCATGATAGCCTTATGTGCCACTAAGCCCAACACATAATGCACAACATTTGCAGTGACCACGAACTCCGGTAACTCCGCACAGCTGCCTTCACTGAGTGTCCGCACGGTGCTCTCGAAGCAAGCAAGAAAGAAGAAAATCGAAATGTTGCAAGTGCATTCATCTTGTTGGGTCAGACATGACTTTGACCCCATATGTGGTGCTGCAGTGCTATACTTGGGGTGTAAACAGATGGTACAGTGTTTTCGTTGAATAGTTCTTGTTGTCAGCATGCATTGAAGGTGTTAGCAGGTTATGAGACCGGGCATTTGCAGTTCCAGGAGTGGTGCCACCTGGATTTCCCAACCTTGGCCTGCCACCGCCTCCATTTGGGCCACCACTGGGCCTGCCACCCTTCGTGACCCCTGTGCCGTCGCCTGCGGCACTGCCTCCCCTGCAGGTGGCCACACCGGCCACAGCCACCCCTGCAGCAGTCCCCACAGGGGAGTCTGAGCTTCGTGAGCGTGCTGCGCAGTGGACAGAACACAAGACTACTGATGGGAAGAGCTATTACCACAACATGCGTACCCAGCAGTCAACCTGGGACCGTCCTGAAGCTCTTGTTGAGCTGGACAGTGCGTACCACATTCTCAGTTTGGTTACAGAGTGCCCTGGGGATGAATGTAAAAAGTGTGCAAATGGAGTCATGGACCGATTTTTGGCCTGGTGGGTCAGTACATAATCTTTTAAAAATGAGTTTACTGAAATAAAATAGGCTTCACAAAATTGCAAATTTTTCCCTTAGCCATGTTCCACCTGCAAGCGATAATATTAGCTTTCATTTGAGCCAGTCTGCTTTTGTTCTACAATACTGCACTGCAGAGTTAATGCTACAATTCTTCAGCATCAGCATCTAGAAAAGAGTATGTGAGGAAACAGACGAAAGAGGGCACAAGACGGAGTAATTGGTTTCTCACTTGTGCAGCCACTTCTTTGAGGTGAGAGTGCCAGGTGCAGCTTGTAGACTGTGCTGAGAGGTAGATGCTCATTAATTCAGACTGGAAGAAGCCAGAAATTTTTGTTTGAATTATCAGGAGTGCACCTTAATGTACTCCAAGACTAAATGTCATTTGCATTGTAGGTGCACTGTTTGTGACTGTTTTGGACTGTTTTGTGACCATGTGTTGCTAGAGCTGCAGCCACTTTTTGGTAACTAGTTGGTCAGCATAGTCCTGGGCTGCTTTGTTAGTTGAGTGAGTCTCCTTCCGATGGTCTGGCCACCTGTGCTTGCATGGAACCTTTGTGACCCAGCGACTGCATAGCTTGAGGAGCTGAGGGCATGTGTCTTAGCAGGTAATGGCAGCAGGCCTGCAGACAGCACGCTCACAGTGTGCTGGTGTGCTTTGCAGAGGCTCTTGCAACTGGGGCGCCTGATGGCAGTGGCTCTGGGAGTGCTGATGCAACCAAGGCTGTGGTCAACCCTGCGAGCGGGGAATCCCGAAGCACAGCTGATCCTGCTATTGCAGACGCAGCACAGGCAGATAAGCCTGCAGTCACAAAGGTGAGAGTGAATGCCATTCTGCTTCTCCATTTTCTACTTGAAACACAAGCAGGCCACCAAAAAAGTGTGTTCAAACCTCATTACAGTAAATGCTGCTGCAGCCAAATTCCTGCTGTTCGGAAGTATTTTCGATTCTGCGTCCCGCGGTCATGTGACGACCCACGTTTTATAACGAATTGGTTGGGTCCCGACAAATCCTTCATAGAGATAATCTTTTAAAAACATCAATTATACGAGGCAGTTTTATGCCGGCCTTGCTTTGTATGACAGCTGGCTGGTACCTTTTGGGGGAAAAAAAAAAAGACAAGGCTGTAAGCAGATGCAGGATGGCACATAGACACACTGCATCCAGATGATCACGGATGTGCAGTAATCTTGCCCCCACCATCGCAAGAAAAAGTGTGCGGAAGTGCTGCTGATGGCTGCTTTTTTTTTTTTTTTGTTGAAAACAAGCCTCCTGGCAGCAAGAATGTTGTACTACAGTAAAAGCTCATTAATTCGAACTCGAAGGGGACCAGAAAACTGTTCGAATTATCGAATGGGCGCTAGAATGAGCAGTTATAGCGCCCCGCCGCGCGGGCAGAACCCGAAGCAGTCACATCTAGACTGGTTATCGCGAGCTAGGCGCTACTACACGTTTGTGGCGGGCATATTCCAAGAATTAAATTCATCCGGTCCTAGTGGCGAATGAAATAAATTGATCGGCGAGTTATGGGCCAGAAACAACTACAGTGGAACCCCGTTCATACGTTTTTCACTTGACAGCGAAAAAAAAAACGTAACAGCCAGGAAAACGCAACAGTGAGGAAAGGTGCTAAAATTAATGAAAACAGTGCAGCTTTGCCTTGAAACAATTTATTTCGACATCAAGTGAGCTTAGGTCTTAAAAAAATCGAGAATGGTCGATTGCCGTTTTTTCCGCTCGCTGGAAAACACCACGCGTTTCTCGATGGCCTGGAAAGCCGCATTGCTCTCAGCGTCGCTTTGAGGTGCGACGTACCTGCGGAGGAGGTCCAGAGCCGCGACGGCTTCTCCAAAGCTCGGGTCCGCCAACTCCCCGGAATCATGCGGCTCGTGCTACTCCTCGTCAAGACCAAGATCCTTGGCGATGTCGACTCTTTTCCGCGCTGGCTGCCTGTCGACTGCGTTGAGAACATCCAGCTTTTCCTCGAGGGAAAGCGCCTTGCGCTTGCGCGACGCCATCAAAGGACGACAAATCGCTCGTGGTGTTAGCGAGGCCCGACGAGGCGTAGGCTGCGTAGGTGTTGATGGGAGGACACGGACGACTCGGATGGGTTGAACCGCACAAACAAGAAAGACTGGATTAGCGAGGCCTGACGAGGCGTAGGCAGCGTAGCTGTTGACGGAAGGACACGGACGACTCGGATGGGTTGAACCGCACAAACAAGACTGGATTGCTGCGGGCCCGCGGGTTTTACTCACTTCGGCTGACGAGGCAGTGGCCATCTAGTGGCAATCTCTCCAACTCGCTTGCGGCTTTTTATGGCCTCCGAGATTACCCACGCGCGTGCAAGGGGGTGATCTCGGAGGCCATGGTCTTGTAGCCAATTCCGTTGCCAAGCCTGGCCAAGAATCGTCAAAATGGCGGTTGGCGCGCGTTGCCCGGCCGGGTTCGGGGTGCCAGGTTGCGACGTATCATGCGGGAACGTTTTCACGGCTACAACGTAACAGCGGGGTACCCAATACATTGGATCCTATGGGAGCTATGCCGGGACCGGACGAAAACGACGTAACAGCCGGGAAAACGCAGCAGGGAGGAACGTAACAGCGGGGTTCTACTGTAATCCACTTGTAACAATATATGGCTTATAGCGAACAAGTTCGTTAGATTTATCAATTCTCCCATTGCTCCTGTCTAAAAATAAACCACATATAATGATAAAATTATTAGCAAAATAACGGATTCAACGATAGGGTTCTGGCTACGCGGAACATGTGCAAATTCCACAAACGTACCGGCGGGGTGAGATCTGCGAAAGGCATTGCGTGCGTACGGCCTTCTGGACCAAGTGCTATAATGTCGCAATTGCTGGAAGATGGAGGGAAGAGCTTGCTTGGCTGCCGTTGTGCAACGCTTTCTCACACGTGCGTAGTTTCGACCATTTCCGCCCGTTTGTGAGCTCATGAACTGGGCATGCAGCGCAGACCTTGGCAGAGCACCAGGATGCTTTGGGCTGGTTACATCACGGGGTGTTTATAACTTGACAGAGCGCCGACATGCTGTGCGTTCTTGACAGGAGTGACGGTTGCAGTGGTTACATGCATGGGGCAATGCCTACATGCATGGGGGAATACGTGGGTGTGTTCTTTTTGCGTTTTTGTTGTGGTCCATATATAACGATAATCAATTATAATGATTGGATTTTCCTGTTTTCTCAGTATCATTGTAATTCGATTGCTGATGATGATGGTAGTGAATTTTTATGGTGCAAGGGCATCTGTGGCCAAAGAGCGCCATGGTACAAGGTATTTTCGTTTTGCTCAAGGTGGAGTCAAAGACCCATTTTCCAAGCATTTCACACTGAATAAGCCGAACACCAGGCCAGGGGAAGCTTGTAACACCCATTTTATCACCAGTGGGTACCCGGCGGCACTGAGGATTGAACCCCGCACCTGCCGCATGTGAGGCGGATGCTCAACCATTAGGTCTCTGCTGCGGTTATAATTGGATTGCACTGTAGATGTTTTATTTCTGAGGTATGAAACTGACACCGCATGCACGAATGCGCCGCATCAGGTTACTGACGCTGCCCCTTCACCTGTGTGGCTACCCCGCTTCCTGTGAACAGCTGCTGCTGTTTGCACGTGCAGCGTTTTCAGTATCCGAGATGTGCCTCTCTTCTTGGTCTGAAAGGAAGTTGCCAAATTTTTGGCTGCGACTGGTGTGGCTCACAAGGTCGTGGCGCTGAAAACTGCCAACCCTGGGAGGAGAGAAACTGAATGTTTGGAAGGGGCCAAAAGGAGAAATGGAACATCAAGAGCCAGCATCACCCGTGACCTCATTATTTCACAGTTTTCACTAAAAACTATCCTCGTCAAGAAACAAAGTCTTCTTTATCAAGAAGAAAGTGTTTTTTTATTTTGGTTGCCGTTATACATTCTTCTTTCGAGTCTTCTCTCAAAGTTGCGTCTAAAGAAAATTTGGATGTAAGGAAAGATTGCCGACTTTTATAATTAGTTTAGATAGATGTTTGATTGTATTACGAATAAGGAAAAAACTGTGTACAGTAAAACCTCGTTAATTCGAACTCGAGGGGGACCGGAAAATTGTTCGAATTAAGCGGAGTTTGAATTAACGAGCGGGCGCTAAAAAAAGCGGCCATCACGCCCGGCAGCACGGGCCGAAGCTAAAACAGGCATATCTGAGATCGTTATCTCTTACTACGCGCTACTACACATTTGCGGCGGGCGATTGCGCGAATTAAAATCATAGAGCCCGAATGTCGAAGGAAATAAAGTTAATTTGTTTATGCGGTTGGAGCTAACATCAAAATGCATTTGCGTAAGCAGCAAGCTTAATGATTAAATATGACACTATGCTTCAAAAACATGTTTATTAACAGCAGATTGGCAAAGCATATCAAAGAGAAAAATAATCGGTGATGCGCATTTGTTTTTGTTTTCTTTGCCGTGACTCGACAAGCATCGTCTGCAACTTTCCCAACAGCTCCAACGCAGCGTCCGAATTATCATCGGCGGACAAGTAGCGCGCAGCCAGATTGAGTGCTGACGCTGTTTCACATGCACTCGGGGGTGGCAATGGATCTTCGCCTCCGTCGGACTCGTCATCGCTGTCAGCTGTGCTCGCCGCGCCCGAGTTGTGCGGCATCTGGTCACCGCAGGCCGCTTCAATAATCTCGGCATCGCTTAACGGCCCCCGATGTCTCCACGCCGCTGTCAACGTCTACGAAGCTCTGGAAGTCAACACCCTCCGATAAAGCAGCGTAGGCAGGGTGCAGCGCGACGGAGTCATCACACTGAGCATCCAGCTCTGCCGTGCTGCAGGCTTCTGGGCCTTCAATGAAGCCGCACATTCGATAAGTTTGCGACTGTGTCCGCCTTGACAGCATTCCACGATGTTGCCAGCATGTGGCAGGCTCTGAGGAGATTGACGTCGTACGATTTGCCGCTGTCCATACACACAAGAATCCGTTCTAGGAGGTGGCGCCTGTACAGTGTTTTGAGGTTTTTAATAACCCCAAGGTCCATAGGCTGCAGCACAGCCGTAGTGTTTTTCGGCAGAAGTGCCAGACGGATCGCCTTCAGTCCGCTGATGTCGCAATGGGCTGAACAGTTGTCGACGAACAACAGAACATTCCTGTTCTGTGCCGCGAACTTCCTGTCGAGTGTGCGCAGCCAATCCGTGAAAATTGCTCGCGTCATCCACGACTTTCTGTTGAAAGTATAATCAACAGGGAGAGTTTTTAGCCCTTTAAAGCAGCGAGGCTTCGCTGCTTTGCCTATAACTAGCAAGCGGCACCGTTCCGTGCCAGTCGCGTTTGCGCACACCAACACCGTCACTCTTTCCTTGCTTCTCTTCCCGCCTGAACACGGGTCGCCTTTGTAACTAACAGTCTTGTTCAGCAGCAACTTAAAATAAAGCGCGGTTTCATCTGCATTGAACACATCGCTGAGCGAGTAATCGGCAAGGTAGTCCTTTAGTTGACCTGAGATCCAATTTTGACACGTTTCTTCATCGACTGCAACTGCCTCTCCACAAACGCTTTTAAACGTAAGTCCGTGACGGGCCTTGAAACGCGACAACCAGCCTTCCGACGCGCTGAAGTCACTTATGCCCATCTGGCTGGCGAAGTCCACTGCCTTTGCGGCAATTATTGGTCCACTTAGCGGAATGTTCCTGCTGCGAACGTCCTTAATCCATGTCATTACAGCATCCTCCATCTCTGGATGAGCCGATGTTCTTAGTCGTTTCCGCGAGGGCTCCATATCCTTTTGATACGCATTGAAGATCGAGTCCTTGTTCTTGAGGTATGTGGACAGCGTGCATTTCTTGACTGCAAACTTCTCTGCGATCGCTGTCTTTGTTAGGAGACCACGTTCGACCTCCTGTAATATCTCCACCTTCGTCTTCAAATCCTTTGCGGAGTACTTTCCTCGGTTTGCCATGATTGGCACAGTCGATGAGACGTCACCAGCGAGACACCAAACAAACGAGGAAAAGCACGCAACACAAACTTCGCTAGACACTGCGGCAACAAAGACTAGGCGCAAGAGGGGCCGGGTGCTGCGTGCAGGATGAAGGAAAGAATAGAGTCTTCGCTTCCCGAGCTGCACAAAAAAAGGGTACCGGAAGTCGCGCGTTCTCGCAAGGGCTACTGGGAGAGTTTAGCCGACGGCGCAGCCAATAGAACGCTGGGCGCAGCGGCGTCGTCTGCTGCATGGGCAGGCACGCTGGGACGGCGCCGAAGTAGAGGGAAGCGGGGGAACGGGGCGGGGAGGCCCGCTTGATTGAAACGTTTATTTCCATCAGAAAAAAAGCGCGGCTTCAAAAAAATGTGACGTAACCGCCTCTCCCGAGTACTTACTTCCTCCATGGTCGCGTGCGTCTCCAATGGTCACGGCCGCCTCGGCGCAGCGGAAACCTGCAACGGCTTGCGCCGGAGCCACCGTGGCCGGAGCATAGGCGGCGCCCGCGGTAGGGTGGCTACCCGCGTGACCGCGCGTCAGCCAAAAATAGACAAGCTAATGCTTCGACGCTCCGGCAGCGAAAACCTGCTACGGCATGCACCGGAGGGTTGGTTCGGGCAACGAAATTCACGTCTCACCTCGTGCGTGCTGACATACGTGCTGGCTTATTTTTTTTCTCATCATTCTGTTTTTTTTAAAATTTTCAGCGAATTGTATTTGCTACGAGGTGACTTCTATATGCGAGGAGCAATGCCAGCCATCGGCGCCTAGTTCGAATTAACCGACGTGGATACCGGCATATTCGAATTATCGGGAGTTTTGACCCATTGAAATACACAGGGCTTTGCCGGGACCCGGCCGTCAGTTCGAATTAACCGGAAGTTCGAATTAAGCGATTTCGAATTAACGAGGTTTTACTGTACTATATTCTGCTGCATATGAAGAAGCAGCAACTTTTGGCTCCATAGCTTTGGCAGCATTGCCAAGAAAAGTTGCCGCGGAGTGCAGTGTGTGGGACGAAACTTGTACATGAAAAAGGCCAACTCACACAAAACAAGAAATGGTAATTCATTTTCTAAACATCTGTGGGTGTTGAATCTAAGTACATGCTTGCACCTCACGGTCTTCTCTTCCTCTGTTTGCATTAGAGCATCGAGGGAGGACAGGCAGCTGCTCCTGTGAAACGACCGCCTGCAAAACCTCAAGACAAGACAAAGCCGGTGTCAAGCACACCTGTTCCGGGCACGCCGTGGTGTGTCGTGTGGACTGGCGATAACCGTGTTTTTTTTTTCAACCCAAGTACACGTACTTCCGTTTGGGAGCGGCCAGCTGAATTGAAGAAGCGGACTGATGTCGACAAAATGGTCCAAACTCCTCCTGTTCAACCTGAAGTGAAGGGCCAAGGTAAACATCCCTCATCGGCTCCTGTATTCTTTTTCAGGCCAGTTGTGGGTGTTTTTGGTGCTGAGATTCACACGTGTTTCACAAAATCATATGGAACGGATACTATGGACAAATTGAAAATGGCCTATATCAGTAGATAACAGCATTCTATTGACAAAGGCTCTACTTTCACCGAGATTGGAGCTTTTATGCAGGGTGTATAATGGCCTGGAAAAACTGAGCTCGCTTGCACGAAGCAAATAAGACAGTTTGGTTCCCAGTCAAGTCCTATTTGCAGCCTTGGTTTTTTGGAAACGAAATGCACAGTAACTGACTCACTTTGTCTGTGGCCACCTCAACCGCTCCGTGGGGAAAAAAAAAGATGCTGACTAAAAAAAACTGTGGTTTGCCGGATGTCCAGTGTTCTTTTTTTTTGTTTTTCCCATGGCACATTTGGAGTGCCCACTGACAAAGTGAGACAGTTGCAATTTCTGCGCTTTTCCTTTCTGCAAATAAACAAGCAGCCATTACATCGCGTTTTTGTATGCCTCATGTGACCTCAGCACTGCCTCAACTCATTTGTTACATCATGGCCTCGCCAGTCGTCTATGGAATGAAACAACTTGGGGGAAAAATTTACATTTTTCATGCATAGGCATATTGTAGGTGGGGAACCTTGTTAATTGACTTCTTGTGCATCATTTGAATACGAAGCCAAAATTTGGTCAAGTCCTTGCTTCATGCTGTCATGCTGACATGCTGCTGATCTTGAATAGTTTGTCAGTGTAATGTGTAAACGTGCATTGTTGTACTGGAAACTTACAGGGACTGAACACTGAATTTTAAGGACCTAATTTTTTTTGGCACAATGGAATGCTGGCTGTCTAAGGTGCTGGATTCTGCAGCGGTTTTGTTGAAAACTCTGTACAAAAATTTTTATTAAGAAATTTTAATTCGGTGCATGCGCTCATTTTAATCCCGATGCTGGAAACAATGATCACACAGAGCGATGGCGATTGCACGTTGTCAAAATTGCTGTACCAGAAACTAATATAAATCTCTCACGCCAAAGAGTAATAAGATATTTTAGCATAAAGCAGCGTCCATTTTAGTTTCCGCATTTAAAGCTGTTGCAGGACAGTGACGGTACACCTCATCAATGAAAGTTTTAGTTGACCGTGGTTGCCACTCCATCCAAGAAATTCAAAGCACTGTGGTGCCATCTAGTTACAAAAGCTAAAAGCACATGGTCGACGATGCGAAGGTAGTGTTGCTTTTCGTCGAAGGGTGCAGTGGCGAGAGTGTAAACTATAATAAAATGTTGACGACAGCTCCTGAAAGAAAAAAAAAACATTATGCACTTAAACAAATAAATGATATTTTACCAATATGTGGTCTCGTAGTGGCCTACTATGATAATGGCGGATTTCAATTCAAAATGGCTTTTTATGCGATTTTCAATGCCAAATTAAAATATAAATCCCGTTTCTTTGATATTGCACTGGTCAAATCTTGCAAGTGAGGCACAATCTTTTCATTTCTGCCATAATCTCGTGACGTGTTTTGGTCAGTGGCCGGTCCCTTTGAGAAACGTGAGATGGAAGAGAAATGTGACGCAACCTCTCACTTTTTGCGCAGATGCCTCTGCTAAGGATGGAGAGCCACCATCGAAGAAGACGAAGTGAGTAGTGCTTCCATGTCGAAAGCACCAAGTTACCTGATTTACTCCGCCTGGAAGCAACAGGCAGGCTATATTGCACCTATTTACTATGCTTTTTAAGTTTGAGTCTTGTCTGCAGCTACTGCAGGATTAGTGGTGCACAAGCACTCAAACGTCAATAAATAATGTGAAAGTAATCGAGTGTCTGTATGGTGTAGGCATGTTGAGCAGTCTGCAGATATAGAAAGTTGAGATCTCCAGTTTCCTGGTTGGTCTTAAGGGGAGAGGCACTGGAAAAAAGATTACTTGAAAGAGTGGTCATGTGTCAGAGTGAAACTTGACTGGACTGCCTCACAAGTTTCACAGGGAACTTTCACGGGGGTTGGGGGGGGGGGGGGCGAGCGCGCCCAGCGCGGACCTTGGCAGTGTCCCAAGCTGCTGCCACCGCCAATAACATAATTTGTTTTTTTTTTTATATATATATATATTGAGGAGAGCTGCTGCAGAGGGGTGGGGGGGTGTCCTGTTTTTAACCTCCCAGTAAGAAACGCGCGCCTAACCTTCAGGGCCGGTGTTCAGCACATTCGCGTTATCTAGCACAAAGCTGCCGGATCTCGTCAAACTGAACGATGCTAAACACTAGGGGCACGAACGCGTCTGACCGCGTGGGTTTGTTGATGACCGATGGACTGACGGAGATATATGAAATCTGGACCGTTCCAAAAAAATCTGTTGGAAACTTTTTTTTTTCCCGCGTAGCGAACCCTCCCCCCAAACTGATGTCAACTTTTCTGGGAAAAAAGTGGGTCCATTACGCGAGTAAATGTGGTAAATAGTCGTTAATTCGAGCCCTGTCATTTCGGAAATACCGATAAGTACTGTCAGCGCAATGCCCATGACAGGCTATGACTTCGGACAGGTGCTACAACAAATTACGTGCGAAAAACTTTTTCCCTTTGCGAGTGTCGTCCATCCTTCCATCCATCAGTCGCCAACGGAACCACGCGGTCAGTCGCGACGCGGGCTTTTAGCATCGTTCGTTCCCTGCAAAAGGCGCTTGCTGCTATGGCGCGTTCCAATGATTGGGTGGCAGTAGACGGCGTCCGCCCCAATTGCCCATGGCATGATAAGGTGAACATAGTGAAAACGAGGCTTGCACAATCGAACAAGCGCTGGAACTCTGCCAAGTTCGCTCCTCCCCTATGATAGAGCTAACGTGCTGTGCAGCATCTTGGCGCACTGCCAAGAAATGTGTTATGGACCGTGACGGTGTAAAATGGAGGGAAGCATTAAAGGGGCTCTGAAACGCCTTCCGAGGAGCGCACATTAACTCACTTAATCACTGCACTGTGTTGCCATGAAAACCAGAGCCAAATAATACTCTTCTACACGCAGCAGACGACCCACAATCACGCGTCAAAGTTGGCGAGCCCTTCCCGGCAAGTTTTTCATGCTCGCACCCTCCTCCGTCCCCCGCATGCGCAGACAAGGTTAGAGGTGGCCATTGGTTAGATTCTTTCAGACGTCAGGCAGCTACCGTGGCCGCAGCCAATAAGCCGCTTAGCTCCAGTGGGCTGGGAAGCTCCGCTCCCAGAGGGGGGCCGGCGAAGGAGCGCCTACCTTCCAGCGTGCAAAAAGTAACGAGAGGAGAGGAAAAGGCGCGAAGACGCTGAAATTCAAATTTCAACTACAGATAACTCAGCTTCTACAAAGCGCATTTAAAAAATTCTTGCTGGACGCTATTCGTGAAGCGGCGTGCTTCAATATCCTTCACAGCCCCTTTAAGGACTGACTGACGCTTTTTTTTTCTTTCAAATTCTTAGGCAAAAATCGGGGGTGGGTGGGTTCATTTTGGGAGTGGGTTCGTTAGGCGAGTAAATATGGGTATATACAGTAATGCAAATGGTTATTGTCAGTTGTTTCTAGGCCATTCGATAATTCGAACATTGGATAATTCACTTTTTTCCTGGTCCCGTGAAGTTCGATTTAACGAGCTTTTACTGTATGTGCAAAAAGAAACACACTCGTACTTGTGGCGGAAAACACCAGCGGAGTGGGCCTGATTTCGTTTCGTTCATTGGAGATTGTAGGGCTCTGTTCAGCAAGAAAGGAGTGTAAAGAGAGGGGAAGGCCCAAAGGGGGGTGGGGGGGTCATCGTTGGCAAGGTCACAGTGGTGGCAGCTGCGGAATGTGTCACTATGTCTGTCAGCGGTGTGCTCTGGGCACTTACAAAATGACGGTGAGTACAGCAAAACAAAAACTCAAGACACGAAATGACGGTGATGACAGCAAAACAAAAACTCAAGACAGGTGCGTTGTCCCCATCACCCAAGAGATGGTTGTGCGATAGACGCGCTGAGGTACGCGCTGATGCGGCTGGCAAGATAGCAACTAAGCATGATGCCCGTAACTCCGTTGCTGCTGGCGAAGAAAGGGCAGGAAGATCACCTTAATCGCAAATAATGGTTTTTCCCGTGAGATAAAGCACGTGTTTGGCAGATTCTTAGCATGCTGCTAGGGGACGAATTTTGATGTAGCAAAATTCTAGTATTACGAAGTAAACTGCCGGTTTTACAGACTTCGTTAAGTCGAGGTTCAACTGACATCGTACAGCTGTTTTAACAGTGCAGTGCTTTGCACGTGTTTCTGTGCTTGTGATCATGAAGTTGTCCATGTATTTCACTTACATCGCTGTCATTTTTTCTAGCTGTTGCTTGAAATCACAAAACAGGACAGCAACTTGCTTGTTACATCATGCTGTGTCAGACAGAGCACTATCTGGCATGAAGCTTCACCTGCGAAGAGCTTAGTGTATTACAAAAGGTCTGTTGGCCACTCATTGCTTGAATTTATATTTTTCCGGATATAATTAGGGGGGATGCGGGTCTTTGGGACCAAAAAATCGCGAAAAAAATTGACTTTTAAATTTTGTCATAGTTGGATATGTCTCATCATTTTCCATCTTAATTTCAAGTTTCATGACTGAATACTGCGCAGTTTATGAGAAATCGACACGCAAAGATGCAATTTTGGCAAGAGAGCTTGCGAAAATCGGTTAGAAAATGCCCATTTTGCGTCGCGTCAAAAGTAGGCGGCGCACCGAGGCAACTTTGGTCTCATTTGGAAGAGCGACACCTTAGCTTTCTTTCCCGCCAATACGAAAGGTCTACTGCGATTGGTAGCCGAGAAAGAGACAGAAAACAAAATATAAAATGCGGCAATGCTATTGGCTGTTGGACGCCACGTGGCGAAATTCAAGCGCTTCATTGTCCGGCGCCATTTTTTTGAACGCTCCGCACTTGTCCTGCGACGCCATTTTGAAAACGACCACCGTGGCGCGAAACCGTATCGGAAGTTCGCAGGAAAAAACGTAAAAAAGGCTGCAGAAAGCATGCGAAAGACAAAAGTTCGTCGGCAGTGATGTCAACCAGCAGCAGCGGAGTGCCTGAGCGTGGAGCGGCGGATGACGTGACCTTGGCAGCCGTACCGGTGTTCGTTCCGAGCGCGGTGCACATCACGGCTGCAGCGCATGACGGAGAGCCGGAGGATTGTTTTACTTCACAAACAGTGATCGGAAGTGGGAATAACGAGGCACAGGAGTGCAATTCGGTGGTCGTGATAAGCGCTTCTTTACCAGCTTCGGCGTTCACCTTCGACACGGATCAAATCATGGGCTCGGGCGAGATTGGCAGCAGCGGGTCAGAGTACACACATTTCTGCCCAGCGCTGATCACGAGGAATTGCGAAGCACTCCGATGATAACATCGCCAGTTTGGCAGCAATTTCTGTAACCTAGCGCAAGATGTGGACGCTAGCGAACAAGCATGTAGACGCCAACCTACCATTGCCTGCGGACCTACCGACGTGGTCATAGATTTGGTGGCGATCGACAGACTGCTTCACAATACAGTGTGCACCCTTGACCTCATTTTTGCAGCTTGCTAAGCGGCGGCAGCGGCAAAATTGAGATTGAGAATATTCACTATGGGCCTTCTAAGCTGTTTGTTTCGGAAAATTAAGCACTGTGATGTGCTTACACAGCTGCAAAATGTTTCATTTCGTTTTTTTTTTGTTTTTCTCAGTTTCATTTTCTGCACCACCCTACACACTGCTGATAAGCTTTTGTCGGCTTTGGTTTGCGCGATTTTCACCATTCTTGTTTTATTTGAAAGTTGAATGAGTGGAGCTTGCAATAAAACCATTAACAGCACTCTATTAAAATGTGAAAATGTTAAACAGCATAAAGAAAAATCACCTTTTTCCTCGCCCACTTTTATGTGAACTTCAAAACATTGTAACTCTGATTGCAGAAGGGCTAGAACAATGAATGTACATTTATTGAAAGTATTAATAATAGTAGACTCCACTGGGGTAAAATTTATTTGAATCTGAGTATCCAATTTTTTCAAAAAGTTGTCAGAATAATTTGACCAAAATTCTTTAAATAATAAGAAACAACTTAATATACACAAAAATGGACACCAAAAATAGCAAGAACCAAAATACAGGTATCGCCGCCACAGGCCAATCTCGCAAGCACAAGCGTGATCACATCACTGGACAAGAGACGCCACCTTGGAGGAGTTTTCCTTCCTACTTGGACACCACGAATCTCTGAGGCTGGCAAAGGGAGCTTGCGCGGTTCAGTATTGCAGTAAGTTTTGTTTTAAAACCGATAGTGCACTTTTATCACACAAGGAAGACGGACAAAAGACAACATGAATGTTGGAAGCAAAGAAAACCGATGCTTGGCGGCGCCATAGGCAGCCAGGAGAGTTTAGATTTGATATGGCGCTTTGCATCTATGAGCTTTGTGTACCCCGTGGTTTTGTTTTTGACGCGCCTCGATTTACAAGCGCCAAACAGCAGAGGAACTGCAAGTGCCGCTTCAAATGCTAGTTACCCTTTGAAGGAGCCTGTTAAGGCTGGTCAGGTGATCGCCACGGTGGATAAAAAACTATGATGCCACAGTGGTCGGTGGTCGTACAAGGCAGTTAGCAGTATAAAGAGCACTTGTGTCTTCGTACGCTTGCCCGGCGAAACGTTCCCGGCTGTGCTGGTCAACTTCGAACTACTTAACGGAAATCGTTTGTTAGGGACGGGAGACAAGATACAAAGCAGTTAAGGAAAAAAAAAATTGCTGATGGCCTAGCTCTGTAAGGCCAGGATATGCAAAAGCGCGGAGACTTCTTCATCGGAAGAGTGCATTCACTAGATGTGCCTTTATTCATGGTCGTTGCTTGAGACGTCGTGGCGGAGTCGTAGCGTCTCCGCCTCAAACGCCAAAAGGTCCTGGCTCGAATCCGAGCCTCGGTACAGGTTCTTTTTTTTTTATTCAGTGAGTGTATGGGGGGTTTTAGTGGCTCCCAGGCTCCCATAGATGCCGCCACCGAATACGTTGGTTAGCGGTTAAGCGCAAGCTCTGTTAACACTTTCCTGCCCGCGGGAAAAGTGGTGCTGTTTGGGTGGTGTCATTAATATATTTTTTTCTTTAACAAAACTTGCTTGATACAGGAGTGTATAGTATCAAATTGTAGAGGAGGAAATTCTCTTTGCAATGGTATAAGTTTCAATCAACAGGCTATTAAGTACGTGATGAAAAAAAAATTATCAGGAAAAAATTTGTATTCACAAAGAGAAAATGCACAAAAACATCAGTTTCTTCACACAAACAAAACAAAAAAATTTCAGGATATACGTTTTTTACAACAGGGACTGATGCAACACTGCTGCAAATGTCAGCTTTCCGTGTACAGCATATTCGCTGAGGTAGGCAAGGACACAGTAGTGTACCGACTATCGTGCCACCGCACGAAACAGTTCCTTGTTGCCGTGAAACAGAGGTTTTCCGCACGTCTCACAGAAAACATTTGTCTTTCGTTCGACCTTTATTTCTTCATAGCACAATTTGCAGTTTCGGTATTTTTCCATTTTTGGTGTTTGTGCTGCAGCCCTTGAGGTTTGTCATCTCTTCCGGAGTGACCTCTCGCCAAGATCCATATTTTTCGCAATAGCACGGTTTCTTCAGAATATGCCTCCACGCATACTTGTTCGTGTTCCTGCATATCTCACTGATGATTTCCGCGGTGAAAAATGGGAGGAAGAAATCGATGGCTGTGAAGAAGCACCGTGCGGCACTCCGGCGCGCAACGCCAAAGTCGACACCTGGCTGTCTTCTAGCCGAAAACACGACTCTCTGCGCTGCCGGTGGCAAGCAATTCCCCCCGAAGGATGTTGACACCCTGCAGATAAGAGTTGTGACCTTCAGAACAATCTGATCTCTTCCAATGCACGCAGCACAAGCGGAACTTACAGGGCATGGCTGTTGACATTCCGGGTCGGTTTGACCTCTGGTTTGACGCAGTTTCACTGTCCGTGCTCAAGTCTGATGAACCAAAGTCGCTTTCTGAGTCATCACTGCTGCTGTTCTCGTGCAAAAACAAGCTCTCAGATGCATCAATTTATGGGAAACGCGTCGTTTCCGTGCAGCTGCGGCACGCGACGTGAACGCCATGAAGTAAACAACGAGCGCCAGTCACGTGACTCCGAAGGGGCTTTAAAAATATTCGCATGATGGAAAAAAAAAACACAAAGCAAAACTGAAAGAAAGGTTCCTTTTTTACTCATTGGATGACGCTAGCTGTCCAGGAGCGCTTCACAAGCGGGAAAATACGAATTTGAAACCATCGATAGCGGGCTATCGATGGGAAAGTGTTAAGGCGCAGGAAAGTGTTAAGGCGCGTTTATACTCCGGCGTAACATGCGCGTGCGCTGCATGGCGACGTCATGTCGGCCAAAGCGAGACGCTCTATACTCCAACTGCGCTTGACCGCCAGCGCGTTCGGCGGCTTCGGCGCACTCTGACCGCACTGGCGGGCACTTGGAGGATGTCTTTTATTTCGCGCTGAGTGCACTAGCCGCCGCCGGCCCTGACAGACCGATTCGGCTCCGCGGCGAGGTGCGCGTTGTAACGTCATTCAATGGCTTCGGCAGTTGGGCGGAGCTGTTCTTTTCGAGCCCTCGGCTAATTTAATTCATTCACAGTACACATCTGAAGGTGCATGCAAGTGGGCGAGAGAGCCCGATCCAGTGGACCCCGTACCCCCGGAAACGTGCGGAAGCCGTTGAAGCGTCGTGCATGGGTTTTACTTTCAAGCCGCCAACTTTAAATGCGAGCGCCTTTGAGCACCCATCCCTTTTTTGTGGCAAAAAAAAAAAAAAGTAATAACCTAGCCCTTGCAACTGTGAGAAACCTCCTCGACGCCGCCTGCTGCACTGTGCAACAGCCCTTTTCAAGGAATCACAATCCATTGGCCCCAAAGCCTTGGCCAGCCTCTGACGGGCGCGACGTGCTGACTGTCCTTTACCCTTGGGACTCCCCGCACTGGGGTTAAGATATTTAATTAGCAACGGCTGCTCATGGGGGAATGGGGAAAGGACCCGCCGGCGCCTAACCTAACTGGGTTGGGTTGGGTTAGGTTAGGTCAGGTTAGGCTGGCTTGGGTTGGGTGCTCCCTCAAAAGCATCGCAGGCTTGTTGAGCTGAGGTCGCTGAAATGCAGGCCGGAGTTTTTGCGAGAACTTCGTTGGCGGGTTCGGGAACAGGATCCATGGTAAGACGCTGTGTAAACGTAAACGAAGAGATGGTAGCGACCTCCAATAGATGCCTTCAACGTGCGGCGGCGGTAGCTTTCATTTCGGCTGCTGTTAGACCGCACTGCTAGCCGTCAGAAATCACGGAGTCTGCGTTTATGTCACGTCACTCTGTCCTGTGACGTCATAAGAGTGCATCGAGTTTGAATGCGAGGGCGGGAAAAGCTTTTTCAACTTCGAATCCAAATTTCTTTTAAATAAGTGCATCTTTCATTCCCGGACAAGCTGTAACAAAGCCATGAAATGCCGAACTATCAAATTTTGCTAACAAAAAAAAAAATGGTAAAGTTCTCACTTTCCCTTTAACATGAGTATCGAGTGTTACTTACTACGTTATCAATACTTGAACCTTGTTATAACGAACACTGATGTACCAAATTATCGGTTTTAATGAAGTATGGACTTTGTTTATTCATGCTTCATTTCAGTGACATTTATTTTTCTGCAACGAAACTGAAAATGCAAGATCCGCCGTGATATTGATTGTAACAAAGAAATATTTGGTTCGTGATGATTATGGATTTTTATGGCACAAGGGCATCTATGGCCATAGAGCGCCATGGCACAAGGTATTTTTCGATTACTCAAGGTGGAGTCAGAGACCCATTTTCCGAGCATTTCACCCTAAATAATCCAAGCAGCAGGCCAGGAGAAAGCTTGTACTCATTGTATCACTGGTGGGTACCCGGTGGCACTGGGGATCGCACCCCGCACCTCCCGGATGCGAGGCGGATGCTCAACCACTTGGCCACCGCTGCGGTGTATTTGGTATATTTGGTTCGTGTGAGCCTTGAAACTAGCAAGGTAGCGTAAAAAAAGCTAAATAAATTTTTAAAGACAATTCACAAACGCATTTTTTTTTAGTTTGAAAAAGTACCGCAAAAATTGTTCGTTTGACTAGTTGTGCCACCTATGAACAGAACACGCACTCTGAAAGCGTGCAACTATATGTGATGACAAAAGGTGGCACCACTTGTCCAGCGTTGAAGGAAAGCAGGTGCAACAACACGCCGAGTGCGCCATAACTAGTGTCTGCCATCGGCTGATATGGCAATGAAGCAGAAGGCTGTCTGTATCAAGAAAAAACTGCGGATACTGAGAGCTGTGAGCAGCGGCTGCAAAAAGATGGATGTAGCAGCGAAGTGTAACGTTCCCCCAAATACTTTGTGCACCATTTTGGGTGTAAGGAAGAAGATTGAGGCGACACATGCCGAGAATGCCATAGAAACCGATCAGAAGTGAGTGAAACCTTCCCATAACCTGGTTTTTATTGTAGGAATGTATCTTAATGAGGCTGTGCATTTTGTTTTTGAAGAGTGCCCAGTTAGTCTCAGGAGTGCCTTGTTCAACGTGGATTAGAAACCGACTAAGAAAGCTTCGAGTTCTTGGTTAATGCTAGTGTAATCGCCTTTATCGTAAAGTATGATTGTTTTGGTTACTCTCTTTGGTTCGGCAGGTGGCTGAAAAATGCGGCGTGGATTACTGATTGATCACACAGTTCTGGCAAATAAAGTGAAGATAGGGTTTGTGGGTGCGACGTTAGAATTAGATCAAGTATGCTAGATGATTGAACAGTTTGCCTTGTTGGAGAGGATATCAGCCGGGTTGAAGTGAAGGTTTGACACGTGTTGATGAAATTGCACTCAGGGGAATTTGATGACGTCTCAGATGGGTTAGACCAATCTACTGTGGGGAAGTTTAAGTCACCTAGTACAAAAATAGTAGCATGTGGAAGCTTCGTGGTTACCGTGGGAAGGGGGCTGTGAAACTGGGATGAAGGAAGCATCGCTATCGGCGGGGTCGGTAACAAGCACAGATTCTGTGGTCGCTACAACGTTGGTCGCTACAACGTTGTTGCATTGTAGTGACCACAAAATGGTAAGGTCTCAAATTAGCTTAGACTTGAAGAGGGAACGGAAGAAGCTAGTGAAGAGGAAGTCCATTAACAAGTTAGCGGTAAGAGGGAGAATACAGGAATTCAGGATATCGCTGCAAAACAGATATTTGGCTTTAACTGAGGAAGACGACCTTGATGGTCGACAGTGTGACAGGATACCGGAAAGGTATCTCAGGTGACGAAAGATCTGATTAAGAAATGTCAAAGCATGAAAGCGTCTAACCCTACCGATACAATAGAACTGACAGAGTATCAAAGTTCATAAATGAGCTCAAGATAGTCGACATAAGGAAGTTTAATATGGAGAGAATCAAGCATGCTCTATAGTATGGAGGAAGCCTAAAAGCGGTGAAGAGGAAACTAGGCGTAGGTAAAAACCAGATGTATGCGTTAAGAGACAAGGAGGGCAATGTCATTAGCAATAAGGATAAGTTAGTTAATGTAGCCGACGAGTTTACACAAATCCGAACAGTAGCCATTGTAATCATAGCGTTAATGAGACAGTAGCGCAGAGCAATGCGTCATCCTGCCACTAATGAAAGAGGAAGTAAAGAAAGTCTTAGGAGCAATGGAAAGGGGAAACAGCAGATCTGTTGAAGGATCACGCGAGCTTTTTTTTTGCGTTCCCAAGAGGTCGCCACTCATTCTTGAACTTGTGCGGGGAGCTCATGGTATTGCAGAACTTTCGTTGCTGTCGTTTTCATGTGATACGGTGACAGTGCCGTCACACAGAGGCTGCCGTCTGGGTCTGCAGAACTCGCTGCGCCAGCGTAAGCTGCCAGTTGAGCTCATGCAGCAGTATAGTTGAAGTTGGGCTACTTAGCGAACATACAGTGCAGAAAAAACTGTGTTCGTAAACAGAAGCAGGGCAAAGACACGCATGGATTAAATATGAATATTACAGTATATTAACACTGCACCTAATAAAAAATAAAACAGACGAGCAGGAGACAGCACCCAAAGTAACGAGCCATTATACAGGGTGTTTCACCTAAGACTTTACACAATTTTCAAAAATAGCCTTTTTGAGTTAGAAGGGCACTTTCTTCGGTATAACATTGTCAGCGGAGTAGTACCTCAGAATACAGCTAAGACGTGCAAACTAGCAGCCTGGTTAACTAATATTGAATGGTTAACATTTAACTATTACTTTTAGGCTCTTTAATTATTTAGAGGCGTGTAGCCCACTGTAAGTCACATCCATATCAGTTTTTACAATTTCCCTCACAGCGTTGTGGCCCAACAAATTTGGGCTATTTCGATGAGTTACATGCACTGGAGATGTTACTTTGCCTGCCAGCTACTCGAAAGCACATGCATTTTGGCACAATGTAGTTAAAATTTTTTGGGCCACAGCGCCGAGGGTAATCACGCTTTCGGAATTCTAGAAACTGATATGGATATTGCTTACCGCCGCGTTTCCTTTTGATGGAGGCGAAGTGCAAAAGGTGCCCGTGTGCTGTGCGATGTCAGTGCATGTTAAAGGCTGCGAAACACTGCTTGAACGGATGCCGGTTGCGCTTCAAATGGATTCTTTATGTCACACAGATGCCTACTCAAAAAAAAAAATTACGAGAATCGATGCATAGGAACGGGAGTTATTCAATGAAGAAATTTCAGAATACAAGCAAACAAAATGCTGCCCTCAACTCGATTTTCGCGCAGCTTCCTATTCCCATTTTACTCTCCCCATGACGACACTTAATGCGACCAATCAAAACAACCTATCTGAGCACGTGGTGAAACTTTGAACTCCATGGTTGCCTGTTCTCTGTAACTCGTTCATGTCAAAGCTGGCAGCACCGTTTGCATGGTTACAACAACCATGTGAACGCCCAGCTGACCCAGCGATGCTTCACCGTCACGTCGACGGCGCAGAAGGGAACACTGATCAGTGACGTACTTTCCCTTACTTATGGATCCGAACGCGAGCGCGAGATACTGCGACGGTGTGACGGCCTGCACAAGGTATCAGACACATTTAGCATAGCGTGTACAGCTACTGCTTACCGCCTACCATCGCCCGTCGCTCCTAGCGCGCTGGTTGGTCTCGGCGAGCAAGGAGCGCGCGCTGTCGACGGGAGCGTGGTGCCATCTGGCGCCGCCACCCAGTGATCCTCCACAAGCTCACGATGCACACCGTCTGCTAAATGTGAAATGAACGCATCGTTCCTTGTGACCAAAACGAACGCTTATAGAGTGCAATGCCTCGATGATCGATTCCGCAAAGCCGCTCTCAGATACATAGAGAGTAGCCATAAGTGTTGAGTGCTAGGTCGTAGGATGTTTACAGAAAGGCGCAAAGTTCATTGATGCAAAAAGTAGCCAAAGCCTCTGGTGGCTCATTTTTGTTTTACTTGCTTTTACAGCGCTTTTATCTAAGGCAAACAAGTTGGTTTTGTTAATGTAATATAAAACACAAAAACTTGACAAAACGTATCTCTAGTTATTAACACAATTTGCAGTATATTTACTCTTTGTCCAATCATCAAGCTCGCATTAAGTGATGTCATATCCGCTGCTAAAAACCGCCACTGTATGGTGACACCGTCAGCACCACGAATTTGCTTTTGTGAGCTAATTAAAATATTAAAAACCACAATATACGCTCTACGATCGATGCTAATAGCAGCACTATAACTCATTCTATGCAACCAACAGGCAAAAAACAATGCACTGAAAATGTGTTTCGGGGCCCCTTTAAAGATCCCCCGGTGGTCGAAATTATTCTGGAGCTCTTCGCTTCTTCTCTCCCTTCTTTATCCCTTCCCTTATGGTGTGGTTTGGGTGTCCACAGAGATGTGAGACAGTTACTGCGCCATTTCCTTTCCTCAAAAACCAATTTTCAATTTTACTTACGGTGGGCTACATGCCTCTCAGAAATTAAGCAGCTTAACATTAATAGTTAAAAAGTTAACTATTGGATATTAGTTAACCCTTTAATCGCCAACCCCGAGCTGTATTCGTCTTGGGAGTTTGTACCAATATCGCCGACGACGAGTCACACTTGTCCGGCCCGATTTTCCGCTGTTTCCGCAGCTGTCATTCCTAAAGGGTGATAGTTGGCGAGGATTGCAGACGAGATCGTTCTTCAACCCATACGTGATTGTTGTTCAGCCCATACGTGTTAAGAAAAATCTACCCGGATATTCAGCCAGAATGCAGATGGTGTCGGGAACTGACGACCTATGACTACATATTATGGAGCTGTAGCATAGCACTGCCACCGACAGATATTATGCATGATCCTTCTTTCGAGCAGTGGGAGGACATGTTTGCCAGCTCAGACCTGGTCGTCCAGACCAGGGCTGTGGAGTGGGCCACCCAGGTCGCCGTCAGCCATGGGTTAATGGCCATCTAGCGCTGAATCGTCCGCACATGCGTTCTGACGAAAATAAAGTTTTTCCATCAGTCCATGTCCATGAAAAATTGCATTTCGTGCCTTTCGTGCGTGTTTTGCCTGGCAGCCGTCTTTTCATAATGGTGCTTCACATGAAGATTGCCGGTGGCGGCAATGCTCGGAGGAAAAGAAGTGCTTCTTAGAGTGGTACAGAAACCAGTGTTGCTGACGACATGGAATTTACTTCTGACAGTGACTCGGACTTGACGACGAGAGCGACGCCGACAACGGTAAACAAACTTGAGTAGTGCGCATGTGTGGCAGCATGTGAACACCAATAATCCGCGACCTGTGCCTCCGCGCTTCCTTCTTTCTTCACTGCCCGGAGTCTTGTGGCAGCCCTCTGACGAGAATGATGTTCTTGACTGGTTCCATCTATTTTTTTTACTAGGACACAAATCGTGACCGAGACGAACCGTTACACGGCAGTTTATTGCACTTGTCGGGGTTCTAATGGAAACGAGTACACAGCGATGAGATGATGGTCTTCTTTGAACTAATAATATTGCAGGGTATTGTTTGCAACCCTCAAGTTGAGATTTACTGGTCAACAAAGGAAGTTGTGGAGACACCAGTGTTCAGACAGACCAAGAGCAAGGCCTACTGAACTAGACCTGCACATATGGGGGGTCTTATGGGACTGTGTACACCAACCTCCATTAACTTTTTGGCCGTTGAGGGCGCTCGGTTTACCTGTTCGTCTAGCTGACAGCCGTGCGGCGCGGACGCATGTTTCGGTACTCCTCAGATTACGCATGGTGACTGGGACCGGGCGGACTGATGACTGCGCGAGCGACGTGACAGCGTCAAATAGATGAGCTTTTTTCTTTAATAATTTGAAAGTTTAGATTTAGGCTGGTTTTTAGATTTAAGCTAGTTTAGGTACAATGCAGGCTAAAGAACAAAATTCAGGTCAGTGACCTAACAGCCGGGTCTATATCTGGCCAGCAGCTATAAATTTTCAGCACTCATTTGGGAGTTAACTGTTTTAGAAAGGTAGTTGCTCATTTTCTAGGTGATCGGCATTTGCGGTAGGCAAGATTTTATTTGAGCACGTGTTTGCAACTGTCTTTCTTTTAGCCTGTGGATATTCTAAGGTTTTGTGGTAGCAAAAATCGAGTGCTGCTAAGATGGTCAAGCAACTGAAAGTCAGATGCAAGGAGTGTGAGGCGTTGGTGAATTTGAAGGAAACGCGGTTCGAATCGGTAGAGGAGGCCGAAGGCACGGATTTTATGTGCAAATACTGCATTTTCAGGTGTCTACCAACCGCGAAAACTGTGAAAAGCGGGAATTCTCGGGGAATTTGGGTAATCTAGGAAACTCGGGGGATTTGTGTTTATATCGGGGAAAATTAGCTGTAGTTCTACATAAAAGGAACTAAAGTTGCAATAATGCTGCCTCGTTTAAACAACGCGGACTGGCATTGCACGGATTGTCCATTGCGGCGTTACGCGTCCTCTCCTCAGCGACCGCTGGCCTCCAATGTTGTGCTGTCAAGTGAACATCCCAGCAAGGCGGCAAAAAGCTTTGCGGCACCAGCTGCGCTTCCAATTTCCTGCGGACACTTTCCCGCGCTTCCCCGGCGCTGTGGCCGACGGCAGAGAGCGCACTTCTTACGGTTCGCACGTGTGCTGTTTAATGGCCAGCGGCCTCCCCTTGTTTACCTGTGGTTCCGTGTGGACAGCTCCAACAAGGTAGCAGAAAACGTTGTGAGAACTTGCGATGAACCCAAATGAACTCTTACTCCTTGCGCATCTCCTTGATGGAAGTGTCCGTTTCTGCTGCATGGGGTGCATGCACGCGATGCAGGCGGCACAGGTTTGGGAGAAAGGGAAATATTTTCGCTCCTTTTCACGATCTGCCGACGCTGGCAAAGCAACGAGTTCTGTCCGTATTTAGCTGCGCCGTTTTGAACCGACTTGGTTTTATTGACTGCTGTGGTGCTGCAGGCAAGCTGTGTGCGACGTGTCAATCATGACGGCCTTCAAGTGCACTTTCGTCCAGGACTGGATGAATGCGAAACATTGCGAGTTTGCAGCCTGGATTAGGCCCGTCGAAAGTAACCCGAACGCAGTGTACTGTACGCTGTGCTGGAAGCAGTTTTCGCCCAGCAACATGGGAAGAATAGGGGTGACAAGTCACGCTGAAAGTAAGAAGCACCGACTGGCCATTATCGGAGCCGGGACACCCTCTGTAGCCTCATTTTTTACCCCGCCGGCCACCGTTGTGACCACTGCCGGGCCAGTGCCGTCAGTTTCTGCGCATCCTTCAAGTGCTTCAGCTACTGCGACGGACGCCCAACCTGATTGTACAGCAAAGGATGTCTTTCAGCGTGACTTAGAGGTCATAAATGCTGAAGTGATGTGGTGCCTCAACGCTGTTATGACACACGCATCACTCCGTGCTGCCGCCGCTTCGGCTTTTCTGTTCCCTTTGATGTTGCCATCATGAGCTACAGCCAAGAAAATGCAGCTTGGCAAAGACAAAGCAGGATATACTTTTGTCTATGGCCTCGCACCTTTCTTCAAGGAGAACCTCATGTCGGAAGTAAGCCAAGCCTTCCACCTCATCGGGTCGTTTGATGAATCTTTAAACAAAGTTGCTCAAAAAGAGCAAATGGACGTGTTGGTTCGCTTTTGGTTGGATGCAGAGGAGAGCGTGAAAACTCGCTACTTGACGTCATTCTTTCTGGGGCGCACGCAGGTGGAAGAATTGGTACCCGCTTTTGAAACTTCCACAGATGGACTCTCCCGATCAAAATTCTTCAGATCTCATTGGATGGGCCAAATGTTGATATAAAATTTCTCCGTGAGATCAAATAAGAACTTTGTGAATCCCACGACAGCCATCGTATTCTCGAAGTTGGTAGCTGTGGCCTTCATGTTGTGAACGGGGCTTTCAAAACCGGACTCTCGGCAATAGGTTGGCAACTCGTGGAATTTCTTCGTGCTTTGTACAACTTATTCAAATGTGTACTTCCCCGACGCGCTGAATACTCGCGCATATCCGGGAGCAGCATTTACCCTATGAAGTTTTGGGCTGTGCGGTGGCTTGAAAATGTTTGTGTAATTTCAAGAGCTGTTGAGATTCTGCTGTACCTTAAGTGTACGTCGAGCCGTGTCGAAACGAGAACAACCGACCGACCAGCTCCAGTTACTGCGTGGTTGAAACAGCCATTTGCGATCTTCTGCTGTCTGCAAAGCTAACCTTTATGCTTGGCATCGCGGAGAAACTGCAGCCCTTCCTGGCTCAGTTCCATACCGATTCGCCTATGCTTCCATTTCTTGGCACAGCATTGCAGAACCGTCTATGATCCCTGATGTGTAGAATAGTAAAGAAAGAAGTAATAATGGCTGCGGACAGTCCGTTGAAGTTGATCAAGGTGGACGTGTACCTTACTGCGAATGTAGTTGTGACGCCCAAGGTTGACCTTGGGTTTGCTACGAAGAATGCGCGCCGAAAGGCCCCAAAACTTTCAGATTAGTCTATCCTAGGGTTCAGAAGTGACTGCGCCACTTTCTTGAAGAACTGCACCAAAAAGATCGCAGAGAGGTCACCGCTGAGGTTCATGCTGGCGAGGGGATTGTCATCTCTAAATCCCGCGGGCGCGCTGATTCCCGATCTCTGAGAACGGTGTCTGAATGATGCACTTGAAGTTCTAACGGAGCACCAATGTATGACCAGGCGATGCGGTCCAACAAGCATGTATGCTCCCTAGCCTCGACGCAAGCGGCATTGAAAATTTTCAGTAGGTAGGAGCATGCATCGGCTGGATGCCCATCAGGCAGGCATCTGTGGTTCGAACTAAGAACTGTTCACATTTGTGAAGGTGATTCTGTCTCTTTCGCACGGAAATGCGTCTGTCGAGCGGTGATTTTCTTTTAACAAGGAATGCCTTGTTGAAAATCTGAAGGAGCACTCTTTGGTCGCCCAGCGAATCGTGTATGACGCCGTAATGTCGGCAGGAGGAGCTGCCAACGTTCAGCTTATCAGGAGGATGCTCCAAATGGTCGGTGGGTCGAACACATGGTGGAAAGAGGAGCTGGAGAGGACGAGAGCAGAAAGGGCCGATGCACTTGGGAAGCAACGGTAAAAGAAGCCGCTTCTGTGAAAGAGCTTGAGCTGAAAAAAAGTTTTGTCTGATGCCGAGATGCAAGTGTCCCTCATCCAGACGAAAATAAACTCTCTAAAGCAGTGAAACAACACTGAAGCATTGTGCATGAACTTGAGGTTGACTTTCTAGTATTACTCTGAGGTTTGTCGCTCTTTCACTTCTACAAACTAAGGTTTCTATAATCTGGAGTTCGTCTGAATAGACTTGCTTAGAGAGAATTTCACTTTTTTTTAAAGTTCAGGTCCCACACCATTGCGGTTACTATCAGTAGATAGAAATATCTCGCATTTGAAAATATTTGTTTCCGCATGCATCTTCCTTTTAGTTTGTATTTGAAATTGTTAAATTCGTCGCAGTTTGTTTTAGCATTTTTTCAAAGATATTTGATTTGTTATGCATTTTGCTAATATCTCCCCCTTTTTTTAAATGAAATAAACACTACTCCTTACTATTAAAGAAGGATTAAATCGTTTTTATTTTTAAGATGTTTACTGGAGAGTGATACCATCAGGCGGCTTTGTGTCAGCTTATTTTCGCATGAAACAAAGTACTATGTCACTCAGAGAATTTTACAAATGCACTCGGGGTAAAACCTGGAAAACTCGGGGGAATTTGGAAGCGTCAACTTGGCAGACATCCTGGTTTTAAGTGCATGACTGGACAGGGCTGACCAAGCGAACACCAACCTAGCGTTACGTATGGATGCTCTAGGAAGAGAGCTGCAGGTAGAGAGAGAGGGCAGAGAAGCGCAAACTTCAAGAACAGCTTGGTCAGCTGGGCGCAAAAATGGCTGACACCGCCATCCAAAGCCCCACTGGCGGACATTCTAGCGCCAGCCACGTGGATGGGTCCTGCACTGGCATAGACAGCGATAAGAAAGTAAGTCAGGCAGATTCAGATAGGAACAGCTATGCAGAGTGGCAGCTAGGAAGTCTGGAGGCGATAGAGAGAAAGGGAACAAGCTAAACCCAAGGAATGAGGTCATGGTCGGTGATAAGAGGCAGCAAAATACAGAAGTTAGGAGAGAGTAGCATAGTGCTTATCACTGGTGACTCAAACGTGAGGAGGTGCAAAAAAGCTATAAGAGCATGTAAGAGGTGATAGGCAGGTAGCAGTCGGGGTGTTCTCAGGGAAGACAATGGACGCAGTACTGAGGGATAAAAAGCGAACTTTCTGAGAAAGTTGCAGGGCGCAATTTGGTCGTGGTAGCGGCGGGGCTAAATGATGTCCTGAATCGTGATGCCGCACAGGTAGTGGACAGATTAGCCTAGGGAGCTGACGATTTAAGGGCGATAACACAGCAAGTGCAGGTCGTGGTGTGCACAGTGCGGGAGGTGCAAGGACAGAACGAAGAGTTTGCCAAGGACGTGGTGATGGTTAATCGAGAGATTAGGAAATTAAGCCTGGAGAAAGGCTTTGGAAGTGGCAGGCATAAACAGGAAAGTGCATAGAGTAGGCTTTGGCAGAGGCTTTACACGATGTGGCATTCATTTTAGTGGAAGGGTAGGAGCACAGATCGGCTGGCGCCTGGCAGATTGGGCAGTAGCTATTTTAGGGGGTCCACGGCGGCTCGGTGCGTAGGGGTAGGTAGAAGCTCGCAATAATGGAAATAGACGAAGAGGGGAAGTGCAGCCTCGGTAGTGATCATAAGCATATTAGTCTACATTTGGGAGCCCTGCTTAAAAGAGAAATGAGGGGGAGTCAAAAGAGTATGCAAAATTAAATGACGAACAAATAGCGGCGTGCATAGAGAAAGCAATAGAGACACATCCCATGGAAAAGTGTGATTATAATCAGTTAGAACTACTCATTAGTACAAAAATAAAAAAAGTACAAGGAGTAAACCGCAGGAGAGGAAAGAGGAAGCCACGAAGTTGGTGGAATAAGGAAATTATAGGGAGACCATCCAACAACGACGGTTGGCATCACGGGAACACACACAAGCAAAGAGGGCGCAGTTATCTGAAGAGGAAATAGGCCGAAAATGGGAATCTTATCGACAAAAAAAACAGCAAGTGCAGGTCCTCGTCCAGGCTAAAAAAAAGCATTCCTCTGATCTCTGGCTGGCTGAATTTCGCGATGCAACTAAAGGGGGGTCAAGAAAATTCTGGTACCATATAAGCTGGCTAGGTAAAACGAACCAAAGAAAGCAGGAGCAGATTCAAGATGCCAAGGCAAAATGTTTAGAGGGAGATAACACTGTGGGTTTTCGCAAAGAATTTTATGAGGTGACCTAAAAACTATAAAGCTGGATTTGAATGCATTAATGAACAGCAAATTATTTCTGCACCAATCGAATACATTCTGTGCATCAATATTAAGTTTATCGACCACTTTATTTATATGTGAATCTGAGGTTAAGATTGTTGTGTCATCAGCATAAAGAAAACAGTTGGAATTTTAAAGACACCTAGGGAGGTCATTGATATATAGTAAAAATAGAAGAGGGCCAAGAAGGGAATCTTGCGGAACTCCAACGTTAGTATTCTTGAATTTTGAGTATGTTCCCGAGATGAACACGGCTTGTTTTCTATTGAATAAATAGCTTCTGATTAGCGAAAGTGCAGGCCCAGTTATGCCGACAGCGTCAAGCTTATTGAATAAAATAGCATGGTTGAGGGAATCAAAATAGCGGAAAGGTCAATAAATAATGCACCAGCAAAGTTACCTGCGTCGATGTAGGATTTAATTTAAGGTTTTAAGGATTTAAGGTATATTCCGCCACGCCGCCCGTAGCTGCCCTTCTCCAGCGGCAAAAGGCATGAACTAGAACATGCGCGCTGGAGCAGTGCCATCTGTTCAAGTCTCTAGTTCAGTAGGTCTTGACCAAAGGCAGGAACCGCTTCAGCACGTTGATGCGCTGCCTGCATTTCACCAACTTGAAAACCGTGGATGAAGCTACCCATCTGCATCCCAGGATGAAGAAGCGTCTGTGCGCTTTTCAGTGTGTTACCGTGTTTTGCATCAAATAAATACTTCGAATTTCAGTATATTGTGACCCATACCACGGCATACATTGAGGGAAAGCCGCCCTCAACAATTGTTTTACCAATTTTTAAAAGTTTTTGTTCTAATTCTAACCAGAAATCAGTGATATAATATATTTTTAGAATCAGAAGGGCATGGAAAAATTATGAGAACTTAAAAAAAATTGGAAATTTTGGTACGTTTTTCGGAAGTTAAATCGGTCTCTGTATTCTGATGTACTACACCGTTGACAATCCTATGCCGATAAAAACGCTCTGAACTCAAAAACCTTGTTTTTAAAAATTGTGTAAAGTTTAGGCCCGTTTCACATGCTGCGAGTTCAGTGCCGCCACTGACGCCGCAATGCGATTGCCGCTGAGTCCTTCCACATGCTACGGAGAACGTAGTCTCTTACTATTAATTAGAGGGAAAGCTGGCGGCATTGCACCTGAGCCACCATGGGCGCTCAAAGCATCATGGGACGATGAGCTACTTAGTGCAGGACAGTAGGCTTTTTTTTTCAGGGACACAAGAGTCAGTCTGCCGCGCCAGTCCGCGCATGTGTGCGCTCAGCGGCGCTGGCTATCACCGCACACTATCACGTGGCGGGGTCACGGGGGGACCGACTCTCTTCTTTTTAATGCAATTTTACTTTTTACGACTAGGCTTCAAGTCTGTCGCCGGATGCTCCCTCCGCATTTTTTTTTCCCTCCATCGTGCGCGGAATGGCACATCTTAGTAACGCCACTCTGTGTTCCTGAAAAAATTGGCTGTCCCACACCAAGTAGCTCATCGCCTCATGATGCTTTGAGTGCCCATAGTGGCTCAGGTGCAGCGCCGCCAGCTTTCCCTCTAGTGAATAGTAAAAAACTCTATGCATAAAAAAAACCAAACATTCACTACTACTTTTTCTGATCTATGCCTCAATTGGCTCGCAAGTGGGGGGGGGGCAAAATGTTAGTTTTAGCTTGAAGCTTCCGGCATCCCTTTTTTTACGCACTCCTGAGACCATAGAGTTTCTTACGATACACTAGAGGGAAAGATGGTGGACGCCCGGGGCATGCTGTGAAGACAGCGAACCGGATTGACATCTAATGGCTTGTTGACGGTGCTACGGATTGGATTTTCTGGGTTCAGTTTCGTTTTCATCATTGTAGTTTTTATTGATTATTCGTGCGCTTTGTGGTTGTGCAGTACAGCTACACACGCAGTTCAGATCCGAAGGCGCTTGACTCGAAGTGAGCTGAGCGCTGCATCCGGTGCCTGCTAGGCCTAAATTCCGTTTGCCCCCTAACTGGGAGCAGTTTACGCAGCAAGCTGGGTTTTTTTTCAGCGGGAACCTGTGCTAGCTATGCATTGAAATGTGAAAGGAGGGAACAAGGTTTTTTGTGAACTGAGAACTCTGCAGTCTGCTGCCGGACCACTCTGCACATTTCTCGTAGAAGTCTCGGAGACACTTTAAAAGCGCGATGTACTTCGACAAGCGCAACCTATGCTTACCGTACTCGTTGTGGATTGCGTTTGGTTCATTTCGAAGACTGGCGGTGGCTGCGCATTGCATGCAGGAACGACTTACCCGCATGTTGCACTTGTTAGCATGAACACGGCCGTCACTTACCTGTGGCAGGACAGGTCCTAATGCATGTTTTTCTTGGCGGAATCTGCAAGTGCAGCGCCAAGACATGCCGAGAGCCGGCACTTCGTGTGCACAAACTAGTTTCTCATAGAAAAGCGGGGTCTCGAGCAAGTTTCTCACGGCGCGAACATTGCCTATGCACGGACATAGGGCACGTCCCGTCCCGCAACAGCAGACGGCACCAATGAAAAGTTTATATTTTCCACAGTGCATTAACGAAAGCTTCTATAGTCTACCATTTTAAGCGGTAACAATTTTTTGAAAGAAGATTTGCTCTAAAAAACGTGTCTGACAAACGCAGAAAATTGTTTTGCACGGTTAGCAATGTTTGGCGGCATGAAGAGAAAGCCCCCTCTCGCCATGAGCAAATTTGGTGCTTGTCTGCTCATTTATTGTGATGTACAGTTATAATATTTTATTTGCAGAACATATTGATTACAAACCAACGCTTCCTTGCAACATATAATTTGCGAAAATTAGTATTTTTGCAGTTGTAGTCATGTTTTAGGGCCAAGCCAAGTGCGCCTTGCTGTCTTCCCGGCATTCCTACGGTGCATGAAGTGCTCTTGCATGGCTCTTTCAGAAGCTCGCATAGACCGTGGCGCAAGTTTTCCCTCTAGGTAATATTTAGAAACTGTATGCCTGAGACGAATGTTAACGCAACTGATTCAGGCAAAGTTTACTACAAGAAAACGGGAGTTTGTTTACAACTGCGCACACACACTGTTTACCTACCATGTCTCATAGTTAACCTGGCAAGACATAGAGTATTGCTCAGTGAAAAGCAGCAGCATTATTGCCATTGCCATTGGACTCAGCCAGCTGACCGAGGAGGTGCAGCTCTATCAAGAGACCACCGATACGTGGAATGCAGTGGACTATTCTGCCATTACCGCAGCAGCTGCGAAAGTTCTTGAAGAAGAAAACCTATAACGCGCGCCACGACGAAGCGTTTGTGATTATCAGAGTTCAATGACAGCACTTTCTTATCCATTCTTCACTCAGCAAGCACATGTGGCGACACTCGGAGGGGCACAGACAGATTCTCGTTAGCTCCTTCTTCGTCATTTTCTGCACTTATCACAGGTATATAAGCCGGCCGTCAGCACGCTCATGCCGAGCAGTGCCCGGCGTTCTCCTGCTAACGTCCACTCGGAAGCCTAGGGGCGCAAAAACCTAAGCACGCAGATGACATTTTTCTCGTCGCGGTCTGAGTTGGTTCTGTAGTTCGGAGGACCGCTGGCGTACTAATCCCTTCGAAAGCATGAAATGCCGCCTAAAGCATCTTCAGGCATGTCAATGGGATCCTCTCGTACTACGTTTGGCCTCCGTAACGATCGCTGAACAGCGCGGTCATCAAGGAGGCAAACGGAAGAACCATGATGTTTACATTGAAGTGAACGCCACCTCTTGGTTCCACAGACGGCCGGCTCACCGGTTCACTTTCACTTATTTGACAGCTCATGTGACGTGTACAAAAACCACGGTCCCGCCTCCACGAGATGTCGTATTGCCGGCAATGACCCGCGGCCAGAGATGGGCATCCTCACGAGGGCGAGCCCTCTTGAGAGCGTCCTCACCCTCACCTCATGAGGATTTCACTCGGTGAGGTGAGGGTGAGGGAGGATGGGCGCGTGAAAATTCGTGAGGACGAGGGTAAGGGAGGAAAGACATGGTGAGGTGAGGGCAAGGGAGGGAAGACATGGTGAGGTGAGGGCAAGGGAGGAAAGTACGATGAGGTGAGCGTGAGGGAGGGCAGATACGCTGTCTTGAGGGAGAGTGTGGCGGTTCGCACCATACTCCGGGCTAACTTTTTTGGTCTGTGCAACCCATTATTAGCGTCCGTTTTAAAACGCTGTTTCTTAGGGTGAAGGTTCCCGGGGGAGATGTAGTTCCTGCAGTCTGGAGGTACACGAGGTGAACACTAAACGCAGGGAGCCGCATGCCTTCTCCGTTGTCGCGATGCAATACACCGCTGTCAATGCTATGCCGAAAAAAGCGCCCTTTGAACTCAAAAAGCTTTTTTTTTAGAAACTTTGTAAAGTCTCGGATGAAACACCCTTCATAGTGTGCTAACAAGGGGACACTGGCCGGACCGTGCGGGTGGCTGCCGGTCCGGTGGGAACCGTTGTACTGCAGTCAACATTTTCATTATCAGCCCCGAGTCTGTTAAATGATCAGAGTGTGGAGTAAAACATGTAAAAATTATGCCTAGTAAGGCTGTTGAATTCCCAAGTTAGAAGCCTTGTTTCCCGAAGCGAAGTCCGATGTCAGCTCAATGAGGTAATGAGGTTTCAAAGAATTAGCTGCAGTGCAAAAAGTGCATCTACGAAATTCTGCTCTCAAATCAAAGCCAGTTGGCGGCGTTGGTGTGGGATTTTTTCATTCACACTGTGAGTAGTTCATTACAGTCGTAGCTTCTATTTTTCGCTGGAATCGCGATATAGGAAAGCGGTGCCGCAATGTGGTGGCCAAAGCCAACCAGTATATTCTTATCATGGAAATAAAGCTGCAGCTTAACAACCTTGGTCTGAATCATCGCTTGCTCCACCTTGCATTGTACGCAGTGCCAAAAAAGAAATTAGTTGTACTGCTCTCCAAATAACTGGAACATCTCGGTTTTTTTTTTGTCCCTGGTGAGACGTGTGACCACGTAATCGTGCTCCTGATTTTATGAATCATATTTCTTGCAGGCATGGTATGGAATTGACACTCAGCGTTTGGGCAATGCGTAGACGTGCAAGGAAAAAAAAATCGCGGACACTTTAGCCAGGGGTTAAGCACGAATTGTCATGCGCTAGCACCATCGGATCTGGTTTTTCATGGTTTTCCTTGACTTTTTATCTTTTTGCTTGACCTGAACGGGCTCACTTTGGTTGACATATCATATGATGTAAGTTTGCGTGATATTGCATCATTTTAGGCTTGCACTGCGGTAGAATTGGTCATTGTATACATTCACAGATCTCTGGGAGGCCTGATTCCACTCCTGAGCAGAGGTGCTACGCGCCACTGCCCTGTGATGGCAGGTGATGCCATCGGTGGGGCTTGTGAGACCCACCTTCACCCTGAGAAATCTCTCGCGACTAATAGTTAATTGAACCGCCACGGTGGGCAGCTTGCTCACAATTCGTTGGGCAGCTTGTGATGACGTCACAACGTCGCGTGACCAAGCTAGCCCACATAGTAGAAGCAGGCTTCTGTGAGACAGACAACCGCTTTTCGACGGAGTGGATGCGCTAAGGCACTACGATGGCAACCACAGGAATAATTTACTCCAGACTCTAGTTAGTGATTACCATTATTCAGCCTAAATGCTGCATTTTAGCGACCCGTTTGATTTTCAAGAGGCCTCCACAATGTTTTATTTTAAGCAGCAGCATCAGAGGCTCACTGCAGCGGAAAACTGGTATAGCAATGGGGCAAGACACTAAAGAAATAAAAAAAAACTTCATAGCTGAAGGAGCGAGATCTGATCCCACGGTGGCGCTAAAAAATCAGTTCCGCTGGCCGCTGCTTCAGACCACTACGCCATCGCCACAGCTTTTTTTAAGCATGGTATTTATTACATTGAAAATATATTCTATTTACCTTAACTAAATTTTTGACTAGCGTTTTAGGAAAGTACACGAAACACATAAAAAAAAATTAGCTGACACTGAGGAAGCGATTGAACCCCTGCCGCCAGCTAGACCGTAACTTAACTAGTAAATTTATGCTGCACGAAACGCGAAATTGTATGCCACCATCCCAAACACTCAATGACAAACAGTTGAGCCCCAGCATTCAGGTGAAGATTCGTAAAGACGGGAACTTGGGGGTATCTAGGCCGCTGATTGCAAGCTCTGCTGCTAGCTAGGCTGAGAGTCTATGTTGTACAAAATGCTGTACCGTATGACACTGCCCGGAATGTTCTGCGGCGAACGGTTGGCCCACAAATTTTACACGAATGTCGGGACCAAGTGGCCTGACTTTGACGCCTGCCAGGCAGGAATATATATTCATACTGCTCGCAGCGCAACAAAGATGGCACTAAAGATGAAGGAAAAGAGGAACGGGATATATATACTGGATGGAAATAGTTTAGTTCTGAGTTGTACGGGCGTGCAAATGTTAGGAAATTTCGAATACCAATTCAAATATCCTCGTATTTGATTATTCAAACAAATCTATCAGTGTATGTTCAAAATTATTCGAAACTAATCGAATATGGGCTCAAGCTTTCAATACTTTTCGAATAAGGCCAGCAGTACTTTTCTTCCATGACTTTTCCAAAAACAGGGACCATACACGCCGCATTACCACGCTGCCGCGATCGGTATACACGGGATGGAGGGTTCAACTCCACGGTGCGGTCAATTCGCGTGACGGTGTTCGTAATCCTCATACATGGCCTCAGTGATTGTTGGCCCTGCAGGGCCCAGGCAGGTTCAATTGCTAAGTAGTGAATATTCGTCAAAATATTCATATTCGATTAGGTTCCCTCAATATTCAATTCGTATGCGATTCGGTTTTCAGCCAAACTATCCGGATTCGATTCGGTAGCAACGTAACAATATATTGGATTAGGTAGCAATAGTACGGTAGTGCTATTTGCACACCCCTGTTGAGCTGTGGTCCTCGGGCATCACGCTGCCGCCTGTTATTTGATTCCGTTATGTAACCACCTCGGTTACAATTGCAACCACTGGGTTACGGTTTGCGTTATAACACATAACGCTGAGACCCGAAACGCGAGAAGTAGAGCTTAACGCTCTAAAAGACACAGCAAGGTAAGGCTGAGCACGTCAAGAGGGAGTGCCACTCCGGTTTGAAGCCGGTCAGTTCATACACTTCCCTCAGATGAACAATCAGTTGGGCGAAATTTTAACATCCTGCCTGAAAGAATTGCCGAGCGCTCGAGCTGTGGTTGAGTTGTCGTTGTCTTCGTCACACACCCGCATTCACGCGTGTTAAACTGCCAGTCTGTCACGCTGTAGTTTGAAAGCGTGGTTTTCATGATCTTTCATCCGTGTGCCTGGAAGTGTCATCAGGCGAGCATGCAGCTAACCGCGCTAAATGGTGGGAGATTAGAAGCAGTGAAATTCAGAAGACCCAGTGCTGCGACAGTATCATTGGGTAATGGTAATTAAGTGAACTACAAAATTTCCTTGCTCTGAGTCTATTCTATGCTTCACACTTATTGTAATTTCGTGGTAAGCGCTACTGTGATGTTTTTTAAATACTCTTGGCGTACATTAGTTTTTGTACACACACAAAAACTTGCTGACTCATTTTAGCAGTGCATATAGATGATAATGAAATGTTATAAGTGCAGGGCACATGCGTACATTCAGTGCGTGCGAAAAGGAAAGACAGAGTGATATTTTGGGGCTCCATTCGTAACTGTCTTGGGTTTGTCTCGCGCATTAGCGCAAACAACACACATACACGCACACACACAGCAATATAAGCATCTAGCTTCTCGTCCAGTAGTGCCTTGAGGGCTTGCCTTGTGTGTTTAATACTCAGTAATATCGCCAGTGGTTGCCGACTACAAAAATTAACTCAAGTTTTCAAACGAATGTTAGGGAGGGCGAGCAAATTTTTCGAGGTGAGTGTGAGGGAGGGCCGGATATCTTTTTAAAATGAGGGTGAGGGAGGGCCATGGATTCAAAAATGAGGGTGAGGGAGAAAAAGTGAAAATGAGGACATTTGCCCACCTCTGCCCGTGGCCAATCGTGTGCGATGGCCGGCAGGGAAGCGAACTGGTTCCAAAGCGAACCGTCTGGTGTTTTCAACCCGTTTTTTTTTTTTTTTGTGAGCAAACAAGCTAGCATGCTGTGTGCAAAACTTCCACTCCTGCTGCAACTGCTCCTTTCTGCTCCAAAATGAATGGCTTGGGAAATAATAGTGTCAGAGCTCCAGAGGGGTCAGAGCAGTTGGAGCAGAGCGTATGGATCGGCCCTGAGCTGGAGTAAGTTGGTGATGTTTCTGGCGCCGTCTATTGTTACTGAATGCAAGAGGGAGGGGGGGGAGGAGGCCCCTAACTGCTGCAGCTGACATGGTGCTGGTCAGCTGCAGCAGCTGCACCAATTCTCCCGCATAAATCACTGGTCAATTTATGCTCAAGCACAGACCACAAGGTAGCTTATGATAGTCTGCATTTTTTGATAAATAATTTAACATCAGAACTTGCCTGGACTGCCTGCAATGGATGAATAATTGGAGTTGTCTGCGCACAGAATTTTCATCGAGGCGAGCAGGATAGCCAATTTGAGAGGCTGCACCATCTGGTGAGCTGCGAGGCAATCAATATCCCTTTTCGGAGCTGGGGTAGGTTTTGCAGTACCCCAGATGGCGCAGCCTGTCAAATCTGCTCCGCTTGCCTAGACGAAAAGCCTCCGCGTAGATGACTGCAGTTTTTCGTCGATTCCGGACAATTCAGGCAACTTCCAATGTTTAAATTATTTATTGAATAACGCAGACTATCTTAAGCTAACCTATGGTCTGTGCTTGAGTCCAAACAGGCAAGTAGTTTACGCACAAGAATTTTTTACAACCCAGACAGATAAACACGCAACGCTCTTATATTAGGGCCCTTCGTTTTCATTTTTTTTGTCCCCGGAATTAGGGGATTAAAATCGGTCGTCTTTTTTTTAGCTCAAATTTTGGTACAATAACCTTATTGTACCAAATTTTGAGCTAAAAAAAAGAAAATGATTTTTACTCCCTGAATTTTGGAAAAAAAAAAAATGTGGGAACAAAGGGCTCATTGCATTTTTGATTGGATGAGTACATGATAATCACTGGTATAAATAATAATGCATGCAATACTCACTTCTGCAGAACAGCCTTAAATAACTGTCAGAGAAGCCAACAGGAAGCTGTTAGCCATAATTTGATGTGTTCATAATATAATCTTGCTTTAAAATTAGCTGCTTCTTGGGCAGTGCACTACAAGAAACCATGCACAACTCTTAAAGTCCATTTTTTGGTGCAGCAAAAATTGCACCAAATGTCTTTTAGGCAGTAGCAGCATTGTGTGTCTTGGAAGTTTTCAGACAGTACAAAAAGACCAAAACTACCTAATAGTTACAAATAACCCTTTGTTTCACTGGTGGTGTTGTTGTGTGGCACAGTAAACAGGAGGACATCTTTTCGTTGGTTCACTGTTCTGCAACTTGTGCACTGTTTTGAACTACCAGTCTTTCTGGCATGTTTGACAGTCACCGAAACAGTCACCGAAACTGAGGAGCATAGGGGATGTTTTTTTTAAATTCGTGTTCATCAGTGGGAGATTATTAGTAATAATAATTTTCTTTATTTCCATCAGTGGTAGAGGAGACTGCGAGTCAAAGTCGCTTTAGAGGCAAACGACTTGTCTAGAGCCTGCAGCCTCCTTACAAGGCAAGCAACGATTGAGCAGGAAATAGACATACATAGCAAGTGACTTCATATGAAATATGCACAAAAATAAAGACAGGAAAATGCAAATGACATGAAAACTGCTCTTCAATTATTTAAGAAAGAATGAGTGAGTGACAAACATTCACGTAATGCTCGTACATGAGATGTATAAAAATCAAGACCTGATTTTGAAAAGTATTGGTAGATGATTTTTTTGTGCAGAATAATTTCTTTGCAGAGTGACCAGCTTCCACTGTTCTGTATATCTTGTGACGTAAGAGTGTGTGTTCGTGGTAAGATTAGATAATTCATGAAGAAACTTTAAATTTTACCTCCCGCTTGAAAGCTTGGTGTAACTTGTAATTATAAAAGCTAAACACAGGAAATTATTCTAAAGATAATTGATTAGAAAGCAGAAGAAAAAACCACAAGCTGCTGATGGGATCTGAACTGACGACATCTGAATTTTCACGTCTGGTGCTCTACCAACTGAGCTACAGGGACGGCTGTCCAATTTTCTGCTTTTGGGGGTATTTATGTGTTGTGTAACGGAAACTTGAGTGTGTTCACCAGCACCACCCTCCTCCATAGCAGCGGACGTACTACATCCTGTATTACCACGAGTGCCACTTGGAACATGATTGAACAGTGAGGGCGGAAGCTGTGCAAGAACCCTCCTATGCTACTTACGCCATCAAGGCTGCCAGAGTTGAGGCCCTCGTTACCTATTGAGCAGACAAGGGAAAGGGGCTTATGTTGTTTTTGATGGCAGAAACGGTCACATAGTAGTCCTGATGAGTCCTGCATACTGTGTTTGTGCAAGTTCCTTCTTTTTAGCCATTCTTTTTGGTGTATGTTTCATTTTATGTTATGTTATGGTTCATTGCCTTTACTTAAAACCACCCAATTGTCTGTAGTGATTTGTAGTCTCATGCGACGCTGAAGAGGCAAAGTGAGGGACGTGGGAGAAGGCGCTCGCCATCTTCGCACTAACGCATCAGGCTTAGGTCGACTCACCCCTGTAAATAAACCTGTAACAATGTGGTAGAGGTGCTGGGTAGATCATCGCAGACCCTTCTCGACTTCGCTGGAGCCGAAGACTTGCTGGGCTGCCATCTTTGCCCGTGACAGTGACCCAGGAACGTGACGCGCGACAGCCAGGAGTAGCAGCGCCCACTTGGTAGCACTACCGTGAGCTGTGGACCTTTCCTGGAAAGGCTGGGGAAGACACATGGCTCACATGGCTATTGAGGGAAATTAACAGGTGCACGCCTGGGTCCGCGGTTTTTCTTACCCTACTGACTTCCCTTGGGCCGTCTCCTCTGACCCAGAACTCTGTTTCGGCCCCATACCACCAGTCTTCTCCAAGATTCTAGTGCATTTTTGCTTCCAACGCTGCCAATACCCCCTTGCTCACCCTTGCCTCTCCTGCGAGGAGTCCATTTCTCTTTGCCAACTTCAAACTGGCACCTACCCTAACCTTGCACGCTACCACAGCCTTTACCTACCTGCTACCGCGCCAATTGCCCGCTATGCGGGGAACATGCAACTCTATTTCACACCACCTGGGCCTTCCAGGCCATGCGGGCAGCACCTCTGCTGCCCATTCTGAATGCAGCCGACCAGGAACGTGCCCTCCGGTCGCCCAACCTGGTTGATCAGTGTCAGCTGGTCGCCCGGGCTGTGGTGGCCATGTGGGCCTGTTGGAGCCCTGAACTAAGGGCTCCACTCCCAGTCAGAAGTCCCCCACAGCTTGACCAATAAATATATTTTCCACCATGACCATGCATGGCCTGTCTCCATTTTAGCTGAGTCTAGCTTTTGAAGGTCCCCTCGAAGACTTCTTTTTTTTTTTTTTTTCATTTTATGGGCTGCTTTAGGGCCTTTCTTACATGTTTCTTCAGGAACACCTTCATATTATTTCTCCCTTTATAGGTCATCTCTGTAAGGTTCCCGCCTTCGCTCAAGGGTTTCGTGAGCCACGACCCGCACAATGGGGCGCCAGCAGTAGTTAAATGAATAGGACTGGCTTATTCCCAGACAAAACAATGCACAGCACTGGAATCAGCAAAAAATCCCCAGCTGAGAAACAGCAGCACAGGTCGACACAAAACCCAGGCAATGCCTTCTCGCGCACCCACGAAACAAACGCTGCCTGGTCGACTACGCCCCCCCCCCCCCCCCCCCCCCTCAAAAAAAAGCCCCTTCTCACATTTCCCGTCTGCTTCTCATCACACAGCTATCTCCGCTAATGCATGCATCCCTCTGACAGCCGAATTACTTGCCCATGCGCAAAGCCACGTGTGTTTCAAAGCTAACATGTGGCACGGGCGTGTTCACTATCCCATGAATGACTGCAAAGGGCCTATAGGCCAGACAGTCTTTACCACCTTCGTCACTTTTTTCTTTCTCCTACTCTCTGTAGATTGTCGGTCTTCCTTATCCTCGGTTAGTATGCTGGTACTGTTCTTATCACCACCCACCAAATGGGTTTAGTGATGTACTTCCGGTTCCCCCGTGCTGGAGTCCTATCGCAGCTTTAAGGGCCAACTCTGGCGTTTATTCTATCTCCTTCTATTTCCCTTTAACTTTCACGGTGTTTTCTCTGCACTTTTCTGGTCCTTTGTGCCAAATTTTGCAATGCAGCGATGTTTTGTTGCTACGCAAATTAATTTTAAAATTTCCTGTTTCGTGGCCTCATTCTGGGAGTTTGTACGGGCAACCTTGCGTGTGTGAGGTCACTAGATGCGCAGTTGTTGGTATTCGCTGTGCATTTGCTGAAGGACAAAATTTATAGCTGGCTTTTATTCATTTTGGACAAATAATGTCTCAAACTCTCACAATCGCCGGTTTGGCCAGTCAACACTCACACGACAGGTTTTGTGACAGTACTCGTGATGTAATTGGATGGTCTGTTGTGACGCTGTCCTTTGGTTGAAACCCAGTTTCAGTTTCTGTTTCCTGGTTTTTGCTCTTTTAAAATACTTCTACTTGGTATTTTGAAAAGCTGTTTTTTTGTGCCCGAGTGAGGGAATTCTAAGGAATGTGATATGATTATCAACTCGAAATATTAAAAAAAAACCCCTGCAGTTGGCCTTTAAATAAGAGGGGTGCTTAATTAGGAAGGGCACCTGATCATCTGAATGCTAAAAAATGTGTAAACGATTCGACTGCATGTAATTCATTTTCTGCTGCTGAAATTATGGAATGCTAGAGTAGCAAAATTACCCATAGCTGCATGTTGTGTCTACGCAAGTTTGGAACACCATCACAACACAATCTCTAGAATTGTCGCAAATAGCGCCTGCAATAGAACGACAAAGAGCAGTTGAATTACCTAATAATTTTTTATAATGCCACCCCAATTTAGAATGAGGAAAAAGTGGTAGGGGTTTAACGTAGATAAACCAAGTTGACGTGCGAAATAGGTGTTCATTCTTCAATTGGAGAGGACGCTTAAGCTCTACCTTAAGGGTATGGCGCGATAGCTTTAGTAGGTTAATGCCCATATATACAGAATTGGTCACTGTCTACTTAACAAAGATGGCGGAGAGTCTTCATGCCACTACCACCGCGCAGTGTCTCAGCGGTTAAGTGATGCGCCAACTGCACTGGCAGGTGGCGCTCTCTACCACAGTCACCGGTGGGGATTGTGTGACCCATGTTGCCCTTCCCCAGCAGCCTGTTGTGACCAATCATTAATTAAACTGTGTGGGGACCTGCCCTGCAGCCCCTTGAGTTTGCTTTCCCGCGAGGCACCGTGCAGCGGCGGTCTCACCTCAAGGCTGAGCGGATTCCCTTGTGAGTTACATTAACTGGCAAGAGAGGGTGCCAGCATCGCTGCGCGGAGACTGCTAAAGCCCGCCCGCGGGAGAGGGCTTCGGCTGGGATCGTCGGCCTGAGCGGACGCGTTGCTCGCGGCTCCGCTCTTCGCCGGCGGGGCGAAGAAGCGACGGGGAGAAAGGCTCCCGTACTCGTCCCGTCCGGCCTTCAGAGTATATATCCCTTGCCCTAGCACGGGCGAACATTCGCTCGGAACCTTGCTGGTGAGTCGGACGACCTCGATTCATTAGCGTACCTTGTTGCTAGCTGGCGTTATTGTTTCTGTAGCAATAAATGCCTGTTTGTGTCAGCCAATGTGTCGTTCCTTTCTTCCCCCAAAGCAAGGCCCGCCGTGGTCGGCGAGCGCTCGGTAGCGTACGCGATCACGGGGTGGGGTCCGGGCGGCTTTGAACCGTGTCAGCCGCGATTGAGTGGGGAGAACGTACTTATCTCTCCAATTCAACCCCACAACTGCCACCTGCCAGGGCAGGTTGTGATGGCGCTTTCTCCTATTGGCTGCAGCTTGCGTAACGCTCCTCCGAACTTATCCGAGCTTACCCGAGTAACTGTGGTAAGCTTGGGTTAGTTATTCGGGTAAGCCCAGGTAAGTTCGGAGCACAAGACAAGATGACAAGATCCTTGTGCTCGGGGTTTGTACGTGTGGCGTTGTGCTTTCGCACTAATATTTTCTTTACATATCACATCTCAAGTGCACTGCCTCCACACACATTTGAAAAGGAAACCACTGGAGAAGTCCTCCCAAAGGTTGAGTTACTGCGGGAATGGCTACTAGACAGTCCCCACTGTGATGCTAAATAAAAAATACTTCCTTTCTTGCCGCTCACAACTGCTCGCAAAATATTAAAAAAAAGACTTGATTATTGATTTGCACGCCACAACGCATGCTGTCAAACATGGAATTTGTGGCTGTAGCTGCTCTCGATGGTGCTGCGAATGTGACAGGCAAAATCATTGACGTGGGCCTTAGTCTGGTAGTTGCTAAACTTTGTATGAAAGTATCACCCTGTTCTAAATTTTGTGCTGCTGCAGCAACTTGCTTTTCATGTGATGGAGGCATGATTGATGCAACAGTGTGAGACAAGGAGGAGTTGTTTTGCGAGGCCTCAGTGATCGAAAGGCGGGCACTAGATTGGATTAAACTCATCAGGCCTCTGGATGGAGGGGTAATAAACAGACTTCATTTCCTTGGGCTCCTTTCCTTAGTCGATGTCTTATATAAGTTTCTCATGATTTAATTTTCATTGTAGTTTGGTTGTCTTTTACACCAATCGGGTAGTCTTGGTATTACCACTCACTTCTTCAAATTTCTGATGTACCAGAGCTCTGTGTTCAGTACATGCAACATGTCGTTTAAAAGAAAACATGTATGAATCTAATTAGCTTTTCATTTGCCTTTAAAGTCCTTTTAATTGTGTGAATGTTAGTGCATGTTGCACTTTGCTTTTAAGATATCCCATTATAATATACTGCGCATAACAGCACCTGCACATGGGCTCTTTGGGGTCACAGTTTTGCTACACTACCATGACCGCCTCCGCCGGCGGGTCCTCGAGGTAGAAAGATGCAGCGGCTCTGGAGTTGACCACACTTGAAAGCCCATCAGCTTTCAGGCCGTCATGCAGCAGTGCAACAGCACACTATGATCGTCTTTCCACGCACAAAGCAGCTGCAGCTGCTTTATGCATGGCATTTTAGCAGCCAGAATTAGCTACCACCTCGAAATAATGTGACTAAGAAGAAAACAAAACTATTCCTTTCCTTGCTTTTTTCCTTGCAGCAACACGTTGCATATGTGGAAAGATATATTGATGCCTCCAATAGCGCTTGACTTGTAGAATTAAACTGTAATTTACATTAAGAAATGTCCGGAGACAAGTAAAGAATAAAATCCCAAGCTTTTGGAATTGCGTCGTGGCATCACGGGCGGTTGCATTTAGGATGCATGTAGCGAAAACGAGGGAACGTTGCTTCACATGTGTACATTTGTATTATTCAGTGACTCTACTGCCAAGCAAAATAGCGAGAGAAAAAGTATATATGTTCTTTTATGATCTGCATCTGGCTGTATTTGGTGCAGTTTGGCATTTTTTTATAGATGTGCACAATTAAGATCTCAACGAATACGGAAAGCGTTTGTAAGATATCTTGTTAGCTGCAAACACGTACCCCACGATTGTTGCGGACTTCGAGATTGTTGACCGCAAGGTACGCTTCTCGCGCATGAATATGCTTAATATAGTAAATCGTCAAACTGACGGTGCATTCCCATAAAACCTTTCTTCACCTGTGTCCTTAATTACTTTCCAAAGCCAAAAAAAAAAAAAACGTTTGTGTACGCCACATATGTGCAGTTCAACTGAAGACTCGGCTCATGCCGAGACAAGCAAAAAATTAGGATGCCACATGCCGGGATAGTAGCACATGCCGGGGCAATCTCCGGAAGGAGCATGCTTCCACATGGTGCGAATTACCTCCTAGTGTAACACATGGGGCAGTAATAATAATAATAATTGGTTTTTTGGGGGAAAGGAAATGGCGCAGTATCTGTCTCATATATCGTTGGACACCTGAACCGCGCCCACTGAACCGCGCCGTAAGGGAAGGGATAAAGGAGGGGGTGAAAGAAGAAAGGAAGAATAGGTGCCGTAGTGGAGGGCTCCGGAATAATTTCGACCACCTGGGGATCTTTAGCGTGCACTGACATCGCGCAGCACACGGGCGCCTTACCGTTTTTCCTCCATAAAAACGCAGCCGCGTCGGGTTCGAACCCGGGAACTCTGGATCAGTAGTCGAGCGCCCTAACCACTGAGCCACCGCAGCAGGTACATGGGGCAGTACAAAAAGGCAGATGGGACGATCGCTATATCTTTGCTCCTTAGCGCTCGTTCCGTGTACCGTTTTGTGCTACCGTTGGGTTACGCTAAGGTCTATAATCAGCCTTTTTAACTGTGAGCCAAAAAGCTCTAAAGGAAATGGTGCTAAAATGCTTTCACATAATGTCCGAAACTAATGCTCTTGGCGGCTCCTTTTTATTCCTCCTGCGCATTGGCATTTGTTATGATTTATGTTGCTTTATAATGCTAATGAGGTTCCGTTCACTTTTTTTTCTTTTTTTGTAGTATATTCAGAAGGCAATCTCAGTCCGCGTTGTATCACGTGCACGCATGCGTTCTTGCTTTGCTGTTTTATTTACTATAATTTTTCTTAGGATGTCACATCTTTCACCTTTCTCAGCGTTTCCTTTGTTGCATTCGGCATACAAAACTTGTAGCAAGAGCAAGTAAAGCCCAGGAATGCATTCGGCGCCAAGTATTTAGATGCATGTGTCTGCGGAGGTCGGCAACAGACGAACTCCCTACGATGCACAGTTAGCTCTTTCCAAAACCGTAAGGATGAAATACCCCAGTAATTGCTCCTCTGCCTGTATACTGCAGCATCTGAGCATCACTGTCTGCTTCAAAATCAAATGTGGCTCGAAGTACAAAAATGCACACGCAGCACAGCCGGAGCCTACGACCAGTCAAATCTATGAAACTTTATTTGCCAAACAAGCCGTTGCTCGTAACATTTTAAGGCCTTAAAACGAGATAGTTTGAGCTCTTAGCCGGTTCTCGCATGCCAGCTTGTCCATCCTGTTGTGTAACAATTATATAAATGCCGCTTGGCAAATATCAGAAACAGAGAAGCAGGAAAAGACGTGAAAGAAGAGGCGTTCCGCGGCGACATGCAGTAGGAAGAAGCAGAGGGCAGCACGCGCTGAAGAATAAGAGCAGCCGCCCCGCTCGCGCCACTGTATAATATTCTAGTACACTGTAACTTGGCTGACTGGTTGTATACATGGTTTCGATTTTAAAGAATCTCGCTTGTGCATCTTGTCCCTAAAATGTGAAATGGTGTGCCCATGTGCATACCCTTGTGGCAGTACCACAAGCAGCCAACCGGACGTACCGCTGGATGCTTCTCCGCAGGAAGGAAAATAATGAAGTCAGTGTTGCGGACATCTGCTCCCGAGGAAAGTTAAAGCAAAGAACACATGCAGGCGAGGTGTTTCTCAATTTAGAAGCCTCTTGCTCCAGCTGCCTGGGTGATGCTGATCATGATGGGTTCTGAGACTGAAACGGAATGGTGATAACTGTTTTTGTAAGTAGCAAATGGTAACATATTTATGGTAGTTAAATGTCTTGACCGATAAATTTGTGTGAGAAATTTTTAAGCATGGACTGCCCATGCAGCCACTGCGGACTGTGTACCAGATGTAGACAGTCTATTCAAAATCTGTTTTTCATCCAGAATTGAGTTCTGCAGACTGTCCACTAGGTGTGGACTTCAGAAGTTGTGATACTTATAAAAGGCACTGGGGGGTTCTGTTGCAATGCCTGTTGTTAGGCTTGGACCAACTACCAGTTCAGAACTGAACCAAGGTTAGCCTGCAGAGTGGCCAGTTCAGTGTCCAAGGCACATTGTTTCATCAAGCGCCCCTCATACTTGGTTAACCTGTGTACTATCCTTGTTCACTTTGTCTTTGGAGTCCACGGGCAAAAATTCCTGAACGAATCAGTACAGAATAATGCTGCTCGGTTCCTTGTATAAAATTAGCTCTGTCACAAAATTTCCTCTGAAATTAACACACTGATTTGTTCACCGATGCATAACCAGCAGGTTTCTGAAGGCCTGCACATCTTTGTCAACTGCATGTCTAGTAGAGCCCAACTGAGTGGCTCTTCATGTCACTTGTGTAGCAGCAGCCATGTGGCAACTGAAGCAGTAGAGTAAGTAAGAATTGAAAGGCCTTTAAGGAGTTTCGACACCAAATTTTTGGTTGCTTGTTTTCTTCTTTGTAATGATGCACAAGACATTATAAATATACATAGGTCATCATCATCATCACGAGCCCGACTATGCCCACTGCAGAGCAAAGGCCTCTCCCATGTCTCTCCAATTAACCCTGTCCTTTGCCAGCTGCCGCCACCGTATCTCCGCAGATTTCTTAATGTCATCCTCCTACCTAAGTTTCTGCCACCCCATGCTTGCCTTCTCTTGGAAGTCACCTCTGGCCACTTAATAATTTGTAATCGAAATTTTTTTCTCACCTGTTTTGGTTTCAACAGCTGAGCAGCGGCCACGAAGTCAAACGTGAGTATAGGTTACATGAGGCATGAAAAAAAAACAACTATATAACTGCTGCTTGGGCGTTTTGGTTCACCATAACACTAAAGCCAGCCTGCCTCATGAGGCGGAATCACGAGTGAAAAGACAGTGGCTATATTGCAGTTTTCTTCATGCCTCCTGTGACACATGCTAACCTTGGACATAACAGCCATTACTTTACGGTTGAATCCGAAACAGGTGAGAGAAGAAAAGCAATCATAAATTATTTAGTGGCCGTAGGCAGATACCACGTTGTGATCTGTGTGTAGTAATGTCTCGTGCTTCATTACAAAGCAGAAACACGCAGTCTAAATTTGGTGTCTGTACTGCTTTCAAAACATTGGTGCAACATAGGTTATGAAGCTGGAAGTTGCTCATGGTTCTTGTTGCCACAGTTGTATGCATATCAGTTTGTATTCTCTGGAACTCGTAACTAAAACGCCCTTTATACAGAGACTGACCGTTTTTCAAAGAGGCCTCTTGGATGCCTGAGCATGCACTGGGCCTCACAGGCATAGTGCCTGGAGGAGAGCTTGTTTTGCCAGTGCATGTGAAATAGGTGCAGCAGATGTACCTCTAATTTTGGATAGGCCTTGGGCAATTTAAAGAGTCATGTGTTCAAGTGTGGAAAATTGTGCAGGACTGAAGAAGTGGAAGAGAGTGCAGCCGAGGGTACAGAAGCCCAGAACGGTGCTACCGAGGCCAAGACAGAAGAGCCAGCGACAGCGGTCCTGCGAGGGCAGGGCAAGGAGTCTGCCATGGAGGCGGAGTTGCGGGCAGCCAAGGAGCGAGCCGCCATACCACTGGATGTGCGCATGCAGCGTTTTAGAGACATGCTGGTTGAGAAGGAGGTGGGTTCCTGACTTGTGTAGTACTTCAGCACGCATATTCAGCCATTCTTTGAAAGCTAGTTTTGATTACAGCTGAGGAGAATTTCAACCAACATTTCAAAGTAATACCCGTGTTAACCGCACAAGTGAGGTGGACTTATGAGGAGTGTTCTTCTGCAGCTCAAATGACAGTTTAAGCTACACTCGTGCGCTGTGCGATGTCAGTGCACGTTAAAGAATCCCAGGTGGTCGAAATTTCCGGAGCCCTCCACTACGGCGTCCCTCGTAGCCTGAGTCGCTTTGGGATGTTAAGAAGAAGAAGAAGAAGACTTTATTTCCACCATGTGCAGTACACAGATGGAGGACGACGGAAAAAAGCCGTCAATAGGCGGCTTGACGAGTCCGTCGCCCCACTTAATGAGCAGCGTTTGGTCAACAGCAATCAATTCATACAGTCAAACAAAATAAAATGAAAACACTTGATCAGTGCAGAACAGAAGCAAAACAGAGTGGTCCAAAAAATGAAATCCCAGGATAAGTAAAATCAGTTATTCATCCTCAGTAAACATAGAGCGAAGCTTAGCAGCGGAGCAAATAAATAAATCAAAGTTAGTAGACAGATAATGGTTTAACAGTGATGGTAAAGAATAACATAGGCGTTCCATGCCAGAGTTCAAACGGGGTGCAACGATTTTCCAACATTCTCCATGTCTTGTAGCATAATATTGTTCATTCTTTTCTAAATATGCCAGAGTACCAAGGTTATGTATGTTATATCTTACTTCATATTTAAATCTAGTACTCAGACGGTAGAGATATAGTTTATGAGCCGTAATGACATGCGCTCTATGAAAAAAACCTGCAGTTGTTGCATTATAACCGGCGTTGTACACATGACGTAGGTATCGCTTCTGCATGACATAAATTTTTTGTAGGTTAGAGAATGTAGTTGTACCCCAGACAAGTTGTAAATAGTTAACATGTGAATAAAAGAGTGAATTATAAACCAATAGTTTAAGTTTTATAGAAAGAATGTATCTGAGACGACCAATTACTCCAGTTATCCGAGCTAAATTTGTCACTAGTAAGTTCACATGAGTTTCCCAGGACATGTGAGCAGTAAATGTCACACCAAGGCTTTTGAAATGGTCAACAATGTCAACAGGACGAGAGTTGAAAATAATATCGGCATGAGGAAGGAGTGGCTTATTCTTTGCCCGAAAGATAACGGCTTTTGTTTTATTTGTGTTAATTGTCATAGAATTATAGGACGACCATTGTTGTAGTTGAACTATTGTGTCATTGCAACTAGAGGTAAGTTGATCGATATTATTACCAGAGAAAAATATGCTAGTATCGTCTGCGTATATGATAAATTTGGCATCCTGGTTAATATTAACAATGTCATTTATATAAAGGTTAAAGAGCAAAGGCCCCAATATGCTACCTTGTGGGACACCACAAGCCAGTGGTAGGACTTGTGATCGAGAGTTATTAATTTGGACTACTTGTCGCCGGTGGGACAAATATGACCGTAGTAAATGTAACGCACATCCACGTACACCATAAATATCCAACTTATTCAATAAAACTTCATGATTGACCAAGTCAAAAGCCTTGGAGAAGTCAACAAATAAGCCAACCACGATTTTCTTGTTCTCAAATTGTGTTAAAATATATTCTTTTTGGTGAAGCAAGGCTAATTCAGTTGACATATTCTTCCGGAAACCAAATTGGTAAGGTGTTAATACATTGGAGGTTTCGATGAAATTCAAAACCCTGCAATGAATTATTTTCTCGAAAACCTTTGAAAAAATCGGCAATATAGATACAGGCCGATAATTGCCCAATTCGTTTCGATTCTCCTTTTTAAAGAGCACTACTACTTTGGCAACCTGCAACTTTACTGGGAATATAGACGTAGTTAAACACATATTAAAAATATTCGTAAGAACTGGTGCAATTACATCTGCGACGTATTTGACGGGTTTTATTTGAATTTCATCGATATCCCTACTGCTGCTGTTGTTTAAACTTCTAATTGTTGAAATCACTTCCTGCACTGTGACTGGCTGTAAAAATAAAGTTCTATCATTCCTCCTGTTCATATATTGACATGCGTTGTGGGAACTACCTGGTGTACTCATATTTGTGAAAAAAGTGTTGAAAGCATCAGCCAATTCCGCCCCTTGCAAGTCCTTGCCCTTAATAGTAAGTTTGGACATGCAGCTCCTGCTATTACCACGGCGTAGTAACATATTTAGTTTGTCCCAAAGCAGTGCGCTCTGTGCATTTTTGACATCCACAAAAGATGAGAAGTAATCTTTGCGCGCAATGCACAATTTCTTGGTTAGTTTGTTTCGATATTGTTTGAAAATCGTCAATTCATTAAGATTACACGTGCGAAGAAATTTTCTGAACAGTCTGTCTTTTGTTCTCATTTGATGGTAGAGCTCGTATGTTACCCATGGTTTCCGAATTTTCCTATTTCTTTGGCGCTTTTTTACAGGAAAGTGAACTTGGTAAAAACCTTTAAATATATCTAAAAATGCATCATAAGCATTGTCAGCATCGACCAAAGTCAGGACCTTTCGCCAGTCTACTTGAATCAATTCTTTTCTGAATGCATCGAGAGCCGCGTCAGTTACTGGCTGGTAAAGGTTTTCAGCAGGCGGATGTTTAGGAATGCTGGCAACATCTAGGCAAAAAAACACCGGAAGATGATCACTAATAGAACATGCTAATGCACCAGCTTTTACATCCGATAATACAAAATTTGTTATGAAGACATCCAATACTGACTGGCAATTAGTTGTTATTCTTGTTGGATTATTTATAACATTGTTAAACCCATTTGACAGCAAAATATTGGTAAAATTGGTACAAACAGGAGTATCAATACCCATATCAATGTTGTAATCACCTGCAGCTACCAACATGCACCTGCTTTCCACAACAAACGAAAGAAAGCTTTCATAAAATTCAAGAAATGTTGGAACATGCCCATTTGGCGGCCGATAACAAACCGAATACAGTACTTTATCCGCAAATAAAGATAAAACTTCGTAATCGGGAGTTACAATACTGAAAGCGTCTACTAGTTCGCAGTCCATTTGTTCTAAAGTTAGAACTGCAACACCACCACCGCGACCACAAGGTCGGTTGAGATAATGTGTATTATAGCCTTCCATTCTAAAAACATCACTCTCATTTTTGCTCCATGTTTCACTGAACATGACAACTGAAAAATTGAAAGAAAATTGGCTAAAGAATTCATCTAACAGAAGTGCTTTGTTTCGGACAGATCTGGCGTTTAAATGCACAGATTTTAACGCATGACGTCCCAAATGAGATACCACATTGTTCAAGTCATCTGGTGAATAGAAATCGTGTTCATCCATCTCTAGCTTCTCTGTTCAAGAATGATACTGGCTGGGCGCATCATTTGGGCAGAAGGCGGTCGAGGTCATCACGGCTTCTAACGTGAATTGCGTTTGCACCATCAGACATTCTCAAAAGAACCTTTCCATGCATATGCCACACGTATTTAAAACCAGCTTCTTTGGCCCAGTTCTTTGTAGCTTGTAGCAGGTCTCTGTTGTGACGAGTCAAGTTTTCCTGGATGAAGATGCGTGGATGGCTATCATTTAGCTTGCTCTTTTTACTTAACCAAGATTCCCTTGTCGACTGCCTTGTGAAACGGACGATTATTCCGGGAATTTTGTCTTTCTGTGCGGGTAGCCTGTGTACCGAGGCAATGTCATGCTCGACCAAATGTGGCGTTTCCAGCTGGTCTGCAACTCCGTTTAGCACATTATGCAAGTTTTCACCTTGCACGAGAGGCACCCCATGGATTTCTAAATTAAGCTGCCTATTTCGGAATTCAAGTTCGTTCACTTCCCGCCGAAGCTGAGCCTGAGCAGATTGGTTCTCATCCTCCTTCGTCTCCAGTTCCTGTACCTGCTTTCTAAGTACCTTAATTTCATTTTCCTGCACGAAAATAGTTTTTTTCAGTTCCTCAAAAATGGCAGACATGTGCGTAACAGACTCCTCCATAGTTTCTACTCGAGCGGCGAGGGAAGGTAGGCATTCTAGCTTTAGATTAATAGATCCAAGGATAGCTTTTATATCCATGTCAGTCTTGTTTTCATCAGTGTTGCTACCACCTTGTACCGAGCTCCGTCAATTTTGGCATCGCCATGTTTTCTTTGCAGCTTCGGATTTTCCTTTGAATGACTTTTCAGCTATTCCCGCACATTTTCCAAAATGGTATTCGTGCACACACTCAGAACAAGCTACACGCCCCTCATTTTCATGGAATGCTCCATCACAAGTGAAGCAGACATGGGACATTGTTTCCACTACAGCAGAAAACCACAATAGGCCCGGCAATACAGCAAAGTATACAAGTCTTTGGCAGCGACAGCAGCACAAGCACCACTACGCGTACATTAAATAGGGAAACAAACTAACCTGCACAGTTGAAATAGCAGATCAAGAGATGTTCGCTGGATGCTGCCGTCGCTGCCAAATGACTGCCTCCCCGTGTGCTCTTGATTTATCCGTCAGGCGCACAAGCGCAGTAGGGGCGTGCGGCGGTGATTGCTCCGGTGATCACGGCGGTGACGGTGTACGCGGCAGGGGCCTGGGCGTCACACAGCTCTCGGGAGCACTGTGCAGTGCGAGCGGTAGAAAAAGCCAGGCAAATCTGCAATGTCCGATGGATCCATCACCGGGCAGCGCTTGACAATCCGGGAAATGCCAGTCGTATCTGCACAGTTGAAATAGCAGATCAAGAGATGTTCGCTGGATGCTGCCGTCGCTGCCAAAAAAAAAAAAATCCCGATAAATCAATCAATTAGACTTTAAGCTACACCTACTAAACAAAGATGGAGAGGTCACCTATAGTGACAAAAACTGCGACAGACGATGGACAGGACTTTTAAAAAAGTAGATGAAAAAGCAAAAATTTCTGAAAATTGACTGTTTGATATGGTAAGACATATAAAAAAAAGTCTTTTTTTTAAACAAGATGAAGTTTTCATGTTGATGTTTGCAAGAGAGAATTTGTCAGTGCCTGCTGCCACGGACCCAAAGCAGACTGGAACATCGACAACAGGGTTGGCAGAAGCAGTAGCAGTTCCTTTGAAAAGGTACCGGTGCTCGTGAGGAAAATTGGTCCCGAGGATCGCAGACCGCCCAGCGCTTCCGGTAGCCTACCTTGAGCCACAGCCTGTCTACCGGCCATGCTTAATTGCACGGGCGATGCCTTGATCAAGTGGCTGTAAAATCGCTGTTGCGTTCGGTGGCAGGAAGCAAGGCTTAATGCTTTGGAGCAGCAGTGGGCTGGACAGTTATCCAGGAGGAGGAAAATCTTGTGCCTGCTTGTTGCAAGCTCCTCGAAAGGACTTGCCTCTGTTCTGTTTCGTAGTCACCTTGCAGGATGAAGCACCGGACAGCAAGCGCCCAGCAACGCAGGCATAGCTGTAGTCATGAGTGCAGAACAGCAGCACGACACAAGCAAGGAAAGTGTGGAGAAAATAGGAGCGCTGCTAAGCGAGGCTGGCCGACTGCACTGATTCTAAAGGGGCACTCCCGCTCCTCCTGTATTTCATGGGGTTTACTGAAGCGTGGCCGGGCAGCATTTGAGACTACCCGGATCTGGTGCAGCAGCGTGTTGGTGGACGTATCATGACCAATCGGGGGCACTCGGGAGTTCGATACATCCAATGTGAAGTTTGTTATAAAAATACATTTTGCATGCATAATGCTAGAACTTCCGCGTGTTCGAAATAAAGCATAATTCACTCTATTCATTATATTCAGGTTTGACTGTATTGCCAATAACAGTCAGTAAAATGTTTTCATTCCAAAAAATTAGGCACGTTTCAGTAGTAATTTTTCAGTTTGAAGTGAATACGAAGCAAATAGTTTTGTTGGAACAGTTCCAAAGCAAACTGAGTATTTTGTAATCGAAGCAAATAGCATGGAACTGGAAATACAGTACTAGTGAAGAAAGCGGCATTTCGTTCGAGCTCAGTAGCATACACCAAAAGAAAAATTTTCAGAATTACAGTATATACTCGCATAATGAACCCACCCCGCAGTTTTGCCCTGAGAATTAACTTTTTCTTCAAACCCCCAGCGTTCACAGAACTTGGCAGCATGCCAAGATGCTGCGCGCGGCGCCGATAACGTCACTGCTGGCTTGTTTTATCATTTGACAAGAGCTCCTGTGGAGGGGGAGGGGGGGGGGGGCAGAGCGCTTGCTCCAGCATGGGAGAGGGCCAGAGGAACGTAGCACTTAAAACCAATACCCTACAAAACATCCTCTACACTGCAATGCTATGAAGGAAGCAGGACCTTCAGACCCCCAAGCGATTTGGCAAACTCGAGATCGGGAGTGAAAATGCCTAACCCCTCACCGTCCGGCGTATTTTTTTTTTTTCACCCTCACGTAAACAATGCGCATCTGACCTTGAGGGCCGGTGTTCAGTATCTCACTGCGATTTGATTATCACATTGTGTTGATACAGCAAACACCTTTCGAAGTGAACGATGCTAAACACCGGCGACATGAACACATCTGACCGCGCGCTTTTGTTGACGGATGGACGCATGATATGAAATTTCGACTCTTCCCCCGAAAAAAAAAAAAACGAAACTTTTTTCCTGCGTAACGACCCCTCCCCCCAGATCGATATCAACTTTTCTGGAAAAAAGTGGGTTCATTGTGTGAGTATATATGGTGCTAAGGCAACTGAATTAAATAATTAAAGAAAATGAAAATAAATGCTTTTAAACTATTTGGGAAGTGTTGAAATAGCAGGCGCTTATTTCCAAATAGCGCCTTCAAGAATCCTGCGTGGGGAATCGTAACAAAGTAACATGCATCCCAAGAGCAGGTTCGAAAGCCTGCTTAGCCCCAACATTTCTGTAAGAAAAAAAAAACCATTACATAGCAACTGTGTACATTGCAGACCTGGCGTGTTGCAGCTCCAGTTTCGTGATGATCTTATGCCTCGTTTTTTTCGGTTGAGGTGGTTAGCGTGTTCAGTATTCTGTATCAGTTGGCAGCTCTCAATGAGCAGTAAAAATGTGACAGTCGCTTCGTCACGGGATGCTCTCTTTCCAATTTCACTCATAGTAAGCAAAACAAGAGAACAAAGCAGTCACTCACCCATGCGAACCCGCCGCAGTGGCTCAGTGGTTATGGCGCTTCGGTGCTGACCCGAAAGGTGCAGGTTCAGCCCTGACCACGGCGGTCGAATTTGAATGGAGGCGAAGTTCTAGAGGCCCGTGTAATGTTAGTGCACGTTAAAGAACCCCAGGTGGTCAAAATTTTCGCAGCCCTTAAGGGGGGACGCGGGTCTTGAAATCGCGAACTATGGTCAAAAAAGGCAGTTTTCAAAAGTTGCGATCCTGAAGTCTAATGCCCCAACTATGCCTCTACAAAATATTATAGCTGAATTCCAACTCAAAGTATGAAGAAAAAACGGCAATTTAGAAACGTCGGTGAGCCGAAATTGAACGCCAAGCGCGAAGGTTTGCCCCATTTTCAAGCTGCCGTAGCTCCGCGTGACGCAAACCCATCGGCGTCATCTTGGTCTCGTTTGAAAGCTGGTTTCCCGCTCTCCAATTTGGCGCCTCTCCGCACAGTGAAGCTATCAGCACCCGTTCGCAAGGGGGGGAGCGTCGCGAGACAGCCGCCGATTCGGTAAAACGGGCTCCTCCTCGAGGCGCAGCCCTCTGATTGGCCGTGACACATGCTTTGCCCCACCCCACGCGGCCGCGTTGTCCGGCTCCTTCCCGTCGTCTGCTATCGCCTGCACGCCCGTCATTTTTCGCGCTTCTCTTTGTTTCCTATATTTTTCGTTCTGCCTCTCCTTATCGTTATTGTAGATATTTTGGGTATTGAATCGCTTCTTTTAGCCTCGAATTTCGTGCTTTTGCGTGTATTTGCCTGCCTGGTGTCTTTGTTCCGTGTCTCACGATGGCCCGAGACGCGCGCTTGAAAGCAATCACGCGAAAAGCAGTCGGCAAAAAGAGACGCGCATGGAATAAGTAGAGCGCTGCATCGTCGAGAACTGCAGCTTCGGTGATGCCGCAAGCTGCTGTACCCTCGGTGGATGCGGCTGGACTGAGCTCGCCAACAACAGCTTCGCCGATGGACGCGGCTGAACAGACCCTGTTGACGCCAGCATCGCCGGTGGACGCGGCTGGACAATGCTGATCGGCGTCAACTTCGGTGTTACCGCAAGTCTCTGCAGTGCCTGTGGATGTGCCTGGACTAAGCCCGTCGAAAATGTCGACTTTTGATACGCTGCAAGTCGCTTCGCATTCCGTGTTGTCGGAAGCGGCCGAGCCGGCTGACCTAAGCCTAACAGCGACTTCGGCGTTTCCGCACGCCGCTTCGGTGCCGACGGACACGGCTGAACCGAGCTCGCGTGCTCAACGCTTCGACACGCACGCGCAGCGCGGACCTTGGCAGCGCGCCAGGCCGCTGCCGTGAGGAGAGCTCCTGCGGAAGGGGGGGGGGGGGGGGGGCAGAGCGTTAAGACGTTGTGCGCTCTAAGCTGAAGCTTGAACATTCGCATTAGACACTCCTCACTGTCCTGTTTTTAACCTCGCAAGAAGTAGTTTCTCGCTTCAACCAAGGAATGGCAGCAACCAGCAGAGCTGTTGCAGCACAGCTTGGTTACAGGCCTGGGAGCTACCTCATTGGTAGGAGCCTTGAAAAAGATAAACAGAGGCTGTGCAGGTCTGATAAGGGTCACACAAATGCTGAAAAGGTGAAGAAGAGGATGGCCAAGAAGCACAAGCCTGACAGCACCCAGGACTACTGCCCAGGACTTTTGTGAATGTGTGGCAGATTCAAAGAAAATAGCAAGTGATTTTCTGAGCTTTTTTTTTTGTCAAGTGCCAATGCAATACAGAGGTTCTTGCAGTCTTTACATGAACAGATTTCTGTAAATTTGGTGTTATTGTGTTCAGTGATGAATGGACTGCATGCTAAAGCATTAAATTTTTCCATATGACCAGTAAACAAAAATGGCAGAGTAAGCAAAACTTCGAATGCAATTTTCTCAGCTTTGCTTTTTCGATCAAATGTCTTTGCCTTACGGAAATTTTCATAATGTTTGCATCGACTGATTTTATTGAAGTACGTATCATTTTTTTCAGCTACACCTCAGCTACATCCTAAAGCTTTCCAGTTTTCATTAAATCCAATAGACTAGCAATTAGGTCAGATGTAAGATAATTACTCCCTCATATTTTTTTCTGCTTTGTTATTCATTCATGACCTATGTGATGACTTTTTAAAAATTTCTTTAGCTTTAGGATGTGCAATGGGCCCTTACAAATGACAGCATTACTTTAAAACTAGTTTTTTTAATTAAGAAATCACCATAATGGCCCGTAAGAAAAGACCTAAGTGCCATAAATCATTTTGCCATATCTTCATTTCTAGATGAGATATATAAAATCTGCCTGTCTAAATCATTGATCATGCTTTGCAATTCATCTCTTGAGTGACTCAGCAAGGCAATGTCATCAGTGAATCGCAGATTATTTAGGTATTCTCCATTAACTCTTACCCCCAACTGTTCCTAATTCAGGCCTCGGAATACATCCTGTAAACAGGCGGTGAAGAGCATTGGCGTGATCGTGTCTCCTTGCCTGACACCCTTCATTATTGGAATTTTATTGCTGATTTTATAGAGGAGTATCTTCCAGTATTTTGTCATAGGCTCTTTTCTACACCCTGATTCCGCAATGCCTGTATGACTGCTGAGGTTTCCACTGAGTCGAATGCTTTCTCGTAATCAGTGAAGGCTATATATAGGGGTTGGTTATATTCTGCGCATTTCTCTATCACCTGATTGATAGTGTGAATATGATCTATTGTGGAATATCCTTGTGGAATGACAGGCCAGTACCGATCAATAATAATAATAATTGGTTTTTGGGGGAAGGAAATGGCGCAGTATCTGTCTCATATATCATTGGACACCTGAACCACGCCGTAAGGGAAGGGATAAAGGAGGGAGTGAAAGAAGAAAGGAAGAAAGAGGTGCCGTAGTGGAGGGATGCGGAATAATTTCGACCACCTGGGGATCTTTAATGCGCACTGATATCGCACAGCACACGGGCGCCTTAGTGTTTTGCCTCCATAATAATGCAGCCGCCGCGGTCGGGTTCGAACCCGGGAACTCCGAATCAGTAGCTGAGTGCCCTAACCACTGAGCCACCGTGGCGGGTCCAGTACCGATCAACAATCCCGGTCTGGTGCCAAATACGCGTACTGAATAAGGCGCTGCTTTTTTCCGTGCGGTCCGCGATCCGGTAGCGGGGAAGTCTGTGCCATCCGCTGAAGGTCACTCAAAGTAGTGACATTTCGGGGCATCCCCGATCCAGTCTGTTTGTCTGAACCCACCTTTACATATTCTAGCATAGTGCAAGGTTTGAGCACTGAGCCGAAAGCGGTCTGGTCTGCTGTTGCTGTGCTCTCACTCAGAGAATTTTAAGAACATTGACTGTACAGGCACTATATAGACAGCTGCAGTACAGGCACAAGGACTGTATTGCACCCTCTCAACTAATGACAGTAGTAGATGCATGCACTGACAAGGATTGGCGAGTGCAGGCTGGTGTGGCGAGACAACTCTGGCGCGAATCACCAGTGAGCGGTAACCTGTTTGTGTGCTCGAACCTTCCGCATGGGCGGATCATGAGGCTTTCAGCTCGTGATGGTAGGGATCAGCCAGACAAGGCATGAGTCCATCAGCAAAGCCTCGGGGACAGTGAAAAATGGTTGCTCACATACCTTGTTGCTTGCGTCAAGCCCCGTGTCCCGCACTCGTTGCTGGCATGCTGGGGAGTAGGAGGCTGTGTCACAAGCACGTTGTATCGTAAAAGTGCCTGTTGCGGAGCAGGTTAGCTTTGACACCCCAGTAGTGTGCACTCGGTGAAGCATTTGATGCAGCTGCTGTTATGTTGGTTTTGTCCCCAAAGCAGATGACAGTTGGCCACTTTTCACTGATTCATTTTACTGGGATGAAGATGTTTTTTTAGAGCAAGTTTTGGGGGTTTCTTGTGACGAGCTCACCTCCGCTGCTTGTGTGTTCTGTGGGCTTAACTAAGTGTGTGAAATGGGTGCAGGTGTCTGCATTCTCCACTTGGGAGAAGGAGCTGCACAAGATTGTGTTTGACAGCCGGTACCTCCTGCTGACGTCCAAGGAACGCAAACAGGTATTTGAGAAGTACGTCAAGGAGCGGGCCGAGGAGGAGCGCAGGGAGAAGCGGAACAAGATGCGTGAGCGCAAGGACCACTTCCAGCAACTGCTTGAATCAGCTGCTCTAAACAGCAAGTGAGTGGTTTGTTTTGTTTTGCGGTATTGGTGCAGAGTAACTTGCGGTGAAGTGCTGATTCTGCCACACACTGCTACATTACAAGTACAGTAATGGATGAAAGTTAATGGGAAGCGGATTTGCAGAAAACAATTTATTCCTGCATTGCCTCGCTAGCCACTCAGTTGGTATTAGTTCCAGTGAAATAAACCACGCGTGCCCCATCGTGCGTGTATGCTTTTAGTTGACCTTGCTTAGAACTAATTTTTTTCCGTGAACCTGCATCCTGCAAAGTTTTGTCTTTGACTGTACAACCTGCACCAAGTCTGACCCAAAACTCCGCATGTAATACAGTAAACATCGTCATGTCTTTTGTTTCCTTGGTGTTGCAGTCAGTAAACCTAACCTTGCCTTGAATCCTTTTTTTCTGAGATATGCAGCATTCACGTTAATGGGGACAGAGAAAAATGTGGAAGCTCCTCATCCCCCTCGTAAATCATACCGCTGTTCAAGCTGCTATATGATATGCTTTACATATAAGCTGGAGCAACTCTATACTGTGTACTGAAAAATTGTGCAAAAAATTTGGTCAGTGTCAGCATATAAACATTGGGTTTGGCTCTTTTCGATGTGAAACTCTGATCCAGTTTACCTACAAAAACTTTTATTTCTACAAGATTAATTCAAGCTCTGAATATGAAACAATGCTGAGATATGATTATGCTGTGAATTTAGCAGAATAACAATTAGAACATTCATTGTGGTCAATCGGGGGCACCACTGTGCTTTACCAAGGCAATCAGGAAAATGTGAATAGCAGGCTTCTGTTGCAAAGCACTGACGTGACACCCTTCTTTTCTTATGTTCTCACTTCAGCAGTGGAAAAGTAAACTACGTAAAAGATACAGGGCCTAGAATTTATTCTTCTTCACTAAGAATCCCTAATTCATGATTAGTAGCGAAATGGTTGACGCAGACAACACACAAAATGACGAGGCAACCGCTAGTACTGTCACTTCGTGTCTGCCACCTAACTAGAATAATGAATTTAGAAAGCCAATACCAACTAGCCAAACTAAGCAGTTTGAATTAAAGTTCAGTGTAGCAGAGGCACATCCCTGCTTCCTTGGCAATAGGTCTAATGGTCCTTTCATTATTGTCTTTTAGGTTCATATAACGTAATTCTTGGAACTTGCGAATAGTGAATTTTCAGTTCGAAGCAAATATGAAGCGAATAGTTATCTCGTTCAGATAGTTTCGAAGCGAAGCGAATATTTACAAATCTACGTGAATAGTTTGCACCTGGAAATGTAGTAACAAAAAAAAAAAGGCAGTTTGTTAAAACTGGCTATCATATGCCAAAATAGATGGTTTGTGGAATTCACTAAGGTGACTGAAATAAAAATAAATGCTTTCAAACTTGCATTAGACATTGTTCAAACAGCGGTAGGCCAAAGTGCAGTAAGTATCATAGTCTCAAGCTCTTACTATATGATTCTTAGCGTGCTGCTGATTTTAAGTATAAAAGTTGCTGACAAATTTTTCGAACACTATTCATACCTGTGCAGCACCGAGTCACGCATTTGACAGAGTTCAGTGTACAGCCATGGCTGAAATTTCAGACTCGTCCCATCTGATGCTGCAGTGTCTGGGGAGAACCCTGATTAAAACAAATTAATAAACTTTTTAATCACTGCAGCTAGCATGCATGTTCTTAGAGTGGATGCACTCCTACACAATTCCATTCGGTAGAATTCTTCTAATGTACATATTCTGAAATATTCGCCTCCAAAGTTCCAACTCTTTCCGCATAGTTACACATGCAAGGCGTCACGAAACTCTTCCCTAGTATGATGTAGCTGTTGTCTAGGCCGTTTCTTTCATTTCGATAGCCAAAAATGGAAACAGCCATCAACTCACCTGTTGTTCTATGCTGTTGCCAAACGAAATGCAATACAAGAAGCTGTGTCACGCCTGGAGGAGTTTTGCGCCTATCATCACTGTCTTGCATGTGCAGTAAACACAAACACGGGCACGCTAGGAGAATTCTACCAAAAGGAGGGATCTAGAAGTGTTACCGCCTCGTAAGTTTAGAATATGCAAACATACATGCTCACTTCAGTGGCTAAAATATTGATTAATTTGTTTTAGCTAATTAGGAGTTTGATGATGACAGTTACCCTCTCAGTTTGTGTGCACCTGGTGGCATAACCTTGGTGCCAAAACTGTTTTGATGTGCTGCTTATTGTGTGTTGTTTAAAAAATCTGGAAAGTCTATTTATGAACATCCTATATAATTAGAAGGTGGGCAGTTTTCTACGTGAAGCTGCATGCATGTATGTGTGTTTCCTGGCCATTTCGGCTTTTCCAAGTGTGAACTGAGCATTTTTATCTTTTCTTCACCCTCCGACAGGTCAACGTTTAGTGACTTTGCACAAAAATATGGTAAGGATGAGAGGTTCAAGAACATAGAGAAGATGCGGGAGCGTGAAAGCATGTTCAACGACTACGTCCAGGAGCTTCGAAAGTTGGAACGGGAAGAACGATTGAACCAGAGAGAAAAGGTGGGTCTGTGGGCCATCACTGCCTCAGGGAGGCCTGTTTGAGGCTGTTTTGACTGCGGTAGGCATGCCTTGGCCTCAGGCATTCTCTTGTGCCGTGGTGGTCGCGTTACACAGGACAGGTGTGCAGTTGCAGAGCTCACATGCCCTTACCTTGGGTTTACATTGAACAAACATCAAAAGCAGTTTGCTCCATATTTCTGTTATTAACGGGGTAGCGTTAAGGGCTCCATTCTCCAGAGAATCCGGTGTCGCCATTGTCTGTGTCAGCATTGGCGTTGTGAGCGAAAAATCACTGGCGTGGCTCTGGCAGGTGGTCCCCAGAGAGCAACCTAGGAGACAGGTGGGCCACCTAGGTCACGTGACCTTGCGGCATCATCACAACCTTCCCACCGTGGCAGTTAAATTGGTCGCTCGGGAAGAGCGAACTGGGCTTCACAAGGCCCATCGCAGGTCCATCTGATCTATGAACGTAAGTTAGGGAATGACCTTGTGCACATATGTCATACCCTTGAGGGTATGCTGTGCAGGCTTCACGTGGGCCCTTGAGGGACACTGAGGACTAATTCCTTTTGTCGATCCGTTTTTACCAATGGAATTGACCATTAAGGTTCTGTTGGTAATGCAGCTCATATCCACTTTGAATTTATTTGTACTGGTTGTTGTGTGTGTTGAATAATGAGTAGTCAATTTACTCAAAATCAGAGTTAATTCAGAGATGCAAATTTTATTGGATAATTTGTTGAGTTTGTTTGCAGCTTTGGAAAATCCTCGGCTGCAAGTAGGCAACCTGAACTTTTACTTGAGTTCTTCACATTGCATAGCTGGCCTTCCTCCTCTGCAACCAGGGCAGTCATCTCAGTGATTCCCTGCTGTGCTGCCAGAGTTACGAAGCATGCAGAGGTGACATTTTCGTGCTGCCGATTGTTCAGTCGAATCCCCTACAGCGAAATTCACAGGACCCACGAAAAACTTCATTAGCGTGAAATCAGACTAGAACATCGACACATCGGACTGGATCCATCAGCTTTGGTCAGGGATGCATAACGAGATACACGGCTTGGCAAAAAAGCAAAACCCTGTGGGCCCTAAACTTTTGACAGAGAGTGTACATGTGACAATGTGGCTGTTGATGTTATCTCACAGTAGTCGACCGATTTTTTGGACTCTGATAATTCCAACTTGTACATTATTTTTTGGACTTTATTGAGGAACCATTACACACCTTTCAGGAACATGCACAAATTCATGACCAATATTTTGGATTCTGTTGAGTCCAAGAGGTAGTTTTTTCTGACTACAGTAGATATCAGAAAGACTATACTGGACCTCAAAGAATTTTTTCACTTAACACAGATGCGAGCAGGCATTGCTGCCACAACCAGCTGGCTCTTGGACCTGCTTTAATCCAAAACGGCATGCACAGTGCCATCTTGTTGTATTGAATGTGGCTTATAGAGCTGGCTGGTCTTTTCAGGGCAAAGTCGCTTTTACTGACGTAGAAAAGTGTGGCTGAGCCAGGGGTTACATTGGTATGCTTCCAAATTTAAATTTTAATCCAAGTATCTGTCTCCTATGTGAACCTTTGGTTGCAGTTCTTCTGAGTGAAAGCCTGAGCCTGAGGCATGCCTGCTGTGAGTGTTTTTTGGCAGGTTAGCCACATGCTTTAATCAGCACAGTCATGAACATGACTGCAGCTTATGATTGAATTTATTGACACAAGAGAAGAGGCTAGTTTCGTGTAGTTGAGGTTTCATTTAGTCAGATTTTTTTTTGTGGATATTAAGTTCAGGTTTGAAAATGGAGCTTGTAAAATGTCTGTGAGCTAAGGATAATTCTTTTTTTCTGTGCATGTGAATAACTTTTGGAAGTTGTTGATTTCATTTTTGTCACCTTGTCACTTATATGGCTTTGCATTTACCCTTGCATATTTATGCTTTTCTTTTCCTTGCATTATAATTGTGACCTTATGTTTGTGCTGAAAGGAATTTTTTCTTATATCCTCATTGCTTACCATTTGTCTTGCCTTGTTGCGCTTGGTGTAGCTTTTTTTCAAAGGAGGTGATCAGGAAGCACTTGGAGCGTATTATTCTAAAGCAGACGTGATTTTGCGGAAGGAATTGTGTGACTAATTATGATTGAAAAATGCTTTAACTCTGTTCTCACCCTGGCAGGCGCATATGTGTCATGAGCATTAATTGCAAAAAAAAATTTGGGGGGTGGAGGGGAATCTAGCAGTATGAAGGCCTTCATTAAGTTGAAAGGAGCCCCATAAATTGACTTGGAATTAAATTGTCAGAAGTTGAAATAGAGGGCCATGAACGGTGAAGGTACATCTAGCCTTTAAAAAAACATGAGCGATATATTTCACTGCACACAACATTCCTGTTATACTTTGTGGGTTAAAATAAATATAAAAAATGTCTGAATTCAGTCAGCAAGAATGGTTTGCATGCCAGTGGAAAGCAGTTCTTTGAAGCAATAGAATGAAGCTAAATATCACCAGCTTTCCTGTCAGACGTGCAGTCTAATGCTTTTGCAATTTTAAACGGCTAAGAGAAAAGTAGTGCAATCAATTTCTTGGGCCACTGTGACCAGGACTAAAGCTTCAGTGCCTTTTTTTTTTTTGGATAATACAAAGGTTGTACCAGAAGTAATGCAAAAATACCTTTTTTATTGACTGACATAAGTTGCTGCATGCATGTAGAGCAACTCTTTTTTTTTTTCTGTGCAAAACTCAATGCAGTCTCCATCACAAGCGATACATTTGAGCCAGCATCAGTGATTTTTGTAAGTTCTCGCACAGCATCGTTTGCCTTCAACGATGGTATGCCTTGTTTGAACTTCTTAATCCATGCAAGCACATTGCTGTTGTCAGTGGTGTCATCTCCATGAACATCAGTAGCTTTCTGCCGAGGCCGGATAGCCTGCATCCTTCCTTCACCAAAAACCTCATGACAGCCCATTGCTTCTGCTTGGAATCTATTAGCTGCATGCAGTGAAAAAGATCTATTACTTGCCTGCAAAAAAAGAATGGTTAATGTAGAAGAGTTACTCGACAAACGCGCAGAATTTGAACTGTGTATATTGGGTAATAAAGAAATTGTCTCCTTTGCATTACCTTTGGTACAACCCTCATAGGGGCAGCCATTTTGTGTTCTCAAACTGTTAAGCTGGTGTGCCTGCATCACAGCAGGGGTGGTGTGCCACCGTGGGATATCGGCCGTGTTTGCTAGCTTCCCTTGACAGAGATGGTTTTTATGCCTCTGGAAAAACTGTGCTGCAAATGTCACATTTAAGTTGCAAAGAATGTTTTGGCATCATTACTTTATGCTCAGTGGTGCGCCACTAGTGTAATCAGGTGCCCACACGAGGACTGTTGCAGCAGTTTGCAGGTTTTACACAATGTGCTAGTACTAGAGGAGAATAATTTGCCAGTTTGTTCTTTCACTCTTCTTGCAAAATGGATTGCGATTTCATTAATATTCTTTCCTTTCTTGAGGAGGTGGCAGCAGTGTATTTGAGATGGGTAAAGCTAAGCATTTTGTTTACTGGATGTGTTGCTCGGCTGTCACGTGTGTCGTCCTAGTATGTTTGCTTCATGCAAGGGCAGCTTTGGCTGCCACTGCAGCTGGGTCCACCTTTGTCCATTTTTGACATGCATGCCTTATTGTCATGCCTCTATATTGTTTGTTTACTGATTGTGTTAAGTGCAGAGTATGACCTTTTTGTAGACTTGTGGCACAGTGCCTTGATTTTCACTTCTGCCTGTAGAGTTTCCATGTGTGTAATGTTTGAAAAATGAGTTTTCAGTGGGCCCCAAGTGCTAGGCTTTTTGACTATAATATTCATTTTTTTTTCCAGGTCTACCTGCCTAGATATTTATCAGTTACTTTTCTAGCAGGCAGAATTTAGTGTGCTTGCGTGTTGGAAAATTTCACATGCTTATATGTGCAGATGAGCATCAATGTTTTAGTGTCTTGCAATTCCAGTACCAGCCGCGTAGTTTTATTGAAACTGGCGACTTCATACTACTGTTGTCAGTGGTTGTGTTTTCTAAAGCCAGAAGTGATAAATCTTGAGCTTACAGGCATTTGATGTTATCTTGCTTCCAGTGCCTTTAAACTTGTCAGTTGCCCTTTGAGCAAGAATGAAATAAGTGAGTGTAAATGGGAAAGACTACCTTCTTGTGTTTTTCATGGGATCAGACAATAAGATATTATGTTGTGGTTATTTAATTGTAATGTGTACCCTAGTGATGCTTATCCTAGGCTGTTGAGGTCTGAGCCAGTGTTGTGTGCCCTGCTGGATCCTTGCCTCTTCCTGGCCAGCAGCGTTTAGACAGTGCCTCCCATGAGGTACACTGCCATTGTTCGTCTTCTGACAGCTTTCCCTTCCTTTGCAGACTTGCTAGAGGTAGCCAGTGCTAGCTGAGAGGCCTTGCAGTATCGTTGATGGTGGTTGTGTGATGCCTCGAACGAGAGAAAATAACCTGTGGCTTGCCTTGATCAGGTTGCCCACTGTTCTTCATACAGGACAGCATGTGCTGTTCCCGACCCGCAATGCTCGTGTCTAGGGGACAGGATTACATGGCATGATTGATGATGATGATGCCCTGTAAGCCGAGGGTATCTGCAGCTTTCTTCTTTTTCAAAAAATATTGTTTGTCTAAACGTGCTGACGTGTGGACCACCTTGAATAGATGTAGTGCTAGTCGTGTAGATTTTCATGCACTTGAAAGCTCTAGGAAAGGCGTAAAGCTTGTCAACTGTTTGTGCATAACAGTCTTAACATTTCATTTTCGGTGGGGTTTGTCACTTGTTGCTGGGCACTGTTACTTGGCGTAGTTAATGCTATTCACTAATACTTGTTTGCAAGTATGGTGCAGCTGGTTTCTCATCACTATTTCTTAATTGGATTCTGCGGTCATCATGTTTATTCTTATGATAGAAATAGGATTGTAGCATGGACTGCACAATAGTTACAGGCAGTGTCCAGTAAATGTCACCGCAAAAGGATGGCATTCGTCTTTGTTAGGGTGTTCCACACGTTAACACTTTTCTGTTGCTTTGCGTGTACTTGCAAGCCACCACACTGTGCAGTAAAAGGAGATATGCTGCTGGGCAAGAGATAAGGAGAAGGGCTAGAAAGTATATATTTTTGAACTGGTATCAGAGTTTGGGATTGATGGAAAGTGCCCCATTTGAGGTCATTTGTATGTGTCTAAAGTAAGTTGTTAAGATGCAAACTGTGGGATTTGTACTTTAGCATTTAATGTTTAAACTAAAAACTTTTAAATTCTTTCTCTTGGGCTTATACGGTTGCAATGGGTGGGCTAGCAGCATAGTTTTCACAGGGTGTTTATGTAAACGAGCTGTCTTCTGCACTTTGTGGGGGCTTGAATAATATAAAATGGAAATGCCAGTCTTTCAGAGGATGAGGTACGTAGTGATGCAGAAACACGGTAAATATAGCACATCTGAAACTAGAGATGAGTTTAGCAGTAGCTGTGCAACGCCTCCTGTGTAAAATGTGTTGATTATCCTTCCTGGGTGTGTAATGAAATGTTGTTGCTTTGCACTGTTTGTCGCTGTTGCTGCTGCTGTACTGTGCTGCAGCTATCTGCACTGCTACATTGCTGTCTGGCCATTTGTTATGGGCAGTGTATTTATAAACATGGTTGTGCCAAGACATCTCCATGATGTCTTAACTTTTCATAGAAGCCATTACAGTAGTACTCATAGTTTGCAGCATTTTGTCTTCCTGTTTTATTCCAGACATTGCTAGTGTGTCTTGCAGCTCTCCCCTTCTTCAACCCTTGTGTGTTTGGTAGGCCAGCAGAAGCCGTTGGTTTCTAGTGAACAACAAGCCAGCTTTTAAGTACAGTGAAACCTCGTTAATTCCAAGTAGTTGGGAAAAATATTCAAATTAGCCGGGTTTTTGAATTAACCAACCACAGCAGAAAAAGATGGGCCCAGGTAAAAAATTTCGTTGCGAGAACGCACTACCTTTACTGAACAAACTTTGCGATTATCGTATATTGCTGCATAAAACTCTACCATCCAGCACGTACTCTATGCTAGGCAGAAAGGAAGTTGGCTCCATATGTGAGTCGTAGTTTCCTGCAGGATGGCATCGCGGTGCGCGCGCAACTCAAGCCAACAAAGCGCATAACAATGCAATCACAGGGACAGCAATCTAAAGCCAAAGGAGATCGAAAGCAAAAAGGGGACTTCACCTTTTGGCCACACTTGCGTGGTGCAGCCCGACTGAGTAGCGGCGAACTGAAACAGTCGTGTAGTTTCAGATTCCGGTGCGACGCACGCCCTGGGGATTCTCGGAATCTGAAGTTTGCCCTCGCACTGCATATTGCTCACCCGAGGAAACAACCGCCAGCACGAATGAGCCTGGTGAATGGCGTGCATTTCGAATTTTCTTCTAATTTGCTTGAGAATTAACTTTTCTTGAGGCATGGAGCCCCATGCGTGTACTACCTTGTGGTCATCGAAAACTACTTTAGGCCCCACAAATAGGTGGGCTCTGCGTATAGGTCAGCCCCGAATTTTAGGATAGTCTTTTGTCATTATAAGATGGTCGACCTAACCCTATAACCAAAAAAACTGCACTGGCCAGCATTGTGCGCGGTCAGCCCATCAGAAGCACGTTGCAAGAATGGTCGCGTTGCGGTGCACGCACCGATGCTGTTAGGGGTGGCAGGTGTCTTGACTGTGGCCAGGCAGGAGAGGAATGACTGCGCACACCACTGCCTCCAGTCTGGCCCTGCCTTGACGAGCTCGTTGCTTTGAAACTCTACAGGCGCGTGCTCTGACGGTCCGTACCGATTGCTTTTTGTGCTGAGAGTACTGGGGCTGGGAAGCTTCACATGTTGAGTATTGGCATTACTAAACAGCATCACTCTGCAGCACCACCTTGCAGACCCGAGGGGCCGTCGCATCGTCGGCTTTCAGACATCCTCGAATAGCACCTCAGGTTTTCAAATTAACCGGCTAAGGTACGCCACTACTTTGAATTATCCGGTCAAATTCGCATTAGAAATTATGCGAATTATGGAAATTATCCGGGGCTTTGAATTATGAGAGTTCTAATTATCGAGGTTTTACTGTACAGTGTCATTGTGGCAAAACATAATTTGTAAATTTGGCTTAAATAGTTCACTCCAGCTGAATCCACTAATGATGATGCACCTTTTTATAAATGCACAGAGCACTGCTGCACACAATAGTTTAGACATTGTAGTTTTTGTTTTTTATTGTTTCTTTTTTGCATTATTTTGTGCTCTCATTCAGTGGCTGCTTCATTTTTGGCTTTGGCAGGCCTTGCTAAACTAGAAACATAAGATAATAAAGCGTTGTGTGTTTTCAAAGAAAAGGCTTTAGAAATATCAACTGCTTTGGTCTCCAGTGAAAGCAAGATTTTATGTTAGTGCATAAAGCGGAACTAGTTAGCTTGCAGTCATCTTCAAAGCAGCATAACGAATAGAATAATAGAAATTAGAGACACCATAAGAACTGACTGCCAGCTGTGGAGAATATGGCTTTTTTTTCAGGGAAAAGGCTGCACAAGGTTGAATCACGAAAGGAGGGGCACAAGGGGTCTTTGGGGCCGAAAAACCTTGAACAAAAAAAAAGTAAATTTTTTGGAAATAGCATTTTCAAAACATGTAGCCCATATTCTATCTGCCTGCCAAGTTTGTTTGTCATTTGTTAGATAAGGTGTTGGCTGCAATTTTAGTTAATAATTACTATTCCAGTTTATTGTCTTGCTGTTCTCGTCTCGCAAGTGGGCTATCGTTGCCCAGTCTCTTACCAAATAAATTTGCCACAATGCAAGTTGTTGTTAGTTTTTTCGGGGTTTCTGGTCCTTTGACTTTCGGATTAACAAGCTTTTACTGTATTTCTGGGCTTACACTAATGCACCCCTGGGAGGAAATAAAGGTGAAGTTGATGTCGGCGTCCAGGGTGTCCTGTTCGTTGAGCTGTTATGAAGGTGGTGGTAGATAAGGCTAACAGTGCAGGAATCAAACATGCTTTGCTTATTTAACATTTATGGCTCGGTTAGGTTACCTTGCTCCCTGCAGAAAATGGTGTGAATTGCAGAATTAGGCCTAGTTTTGCTAGCATTATATACCCATGCCGCATTTCAGCTAAACCACGGGAGATGTCAGTGTTTTTCACCTAAAGGGGTAGCCTGTTGTGCGCATAGAAGGAACGCGCTTTTGCATTTCTTGGTGGCACTTGTGTGCCTACACAGTTGCACGCAGCAAGCATAAGTGGCTTGCTTACCCTGTGCAAGTGTGCATGAGCCGCAATGTTGCTGACGTAGCTTGTGGCACTTAGTAGGAAAGACAGGTTTTTGTCGCAGAGTGCATAATCGGTTTGGTGTGGGCCATAACTTCAAAGAAGCTATGAACACACTGATAAAATCAGTCTGCATAAATATAGCTTTCCATTCATGATGACAAATACGTTGCTTCGACCAGCAGCTAGTAAGACTAGCTGCTGTGCGCACGCAAGGAGGTGAGCACTTGCCACTGGTTGCGATTTTTCGTTGACACAGAATGTTTATAAGGTGGAAAGCGGCAGGACCTGAGTGAAAACTCAGCTTTTTGTCAGTCTAGCCATAGACTAGAGCTGCACAGACGAGGATACTAACAGCTTGGTAAAAAGAGAAACTTCTTGTGTAAACAAAAATGCTTAGCATACCTCCTCCCGACATAAAGGCATTTAAAATTTCTCTAGTCTGTTGATAACGATATTGTTTTAGACTGACATACTTGTTATCAAAGGCTTGTAAGTGCACTCTGTGGCTCTGTAAGTGCGCTATTAAGTAGTGCACTGGCCAAAAAGGCTATTGGCACACACTTGCAGCTCTTATTAGTGGTTACTAGTGTACAGTGCTCTGTGCCTCTTCTTTATTTGACGTGAATTGAGTTGATCTCGACATTATTCACTACAAAGCTTGAGCTGAAGAATAGCAGCTAGCCTCCTTGTAAGCCCATCGGTGCACGTAGCCTTCTTTTTAATTCTCTTTAGCAACTAGTGAAGTCTGTTCTTCAAAATTGTGCCATATCTGGGAGAACTTCTTTAAAGTTTCACTTGTTATGGGGAAGTGCTTGGAGACTGCTGGCCTGCCCAATCTGTGGTGGAAATTGGTTAACACAGTTTGTCTTGACTAGGTGCACTGAACTGGAGACATGGTAAGGAGAACTGCTTCCTGCTTCTATGCAGTGACACAAGTTGTTGCTCGCTTCATTGCTGGAGGCGTTGGTATGGAAAGACATGTCAGTATACTGGTTTGCAGTTACATTGCAAGGCAGGCCGTAAATATCCATTTTATAAGAGCATGCTGCTAATCGTGTACTTTCTGCTGGCTGTCTTGGGAAATTGACTAGCAAAGATGTGTGTGTGTGTGCGCCTGCATGGTAACTGACTAGAAAAGCGTGAGACACCATCAAGTGCTATCCTTGAATTGTTTCAGAAGGATATATGGTGTATCAGCAGCTCATAAATCTTAGATGCCTTCATGCAACTAAAGTCAGATACAACTCTCGAACAAAGCTGCAAATGTCCCTTGCAGGAGTTTCTTCAGCCAGTGGTGTCGACCGGCTCTCGTGGGGTCGTGGTTAGTCTCCTACCTTCTAGCTTGAAATCGCAGGGGGTGGCAGATGAAAGGGAGTTAACCACTGCTTAATCAGATCAGCCGCAGCGCCGTGAAAATCAATCAGCGCCATTGGCTGGAGGGACTCCTTAGATGGGTATCTGCTGCTTCGTTCGTGAGTTGTAGCCGACTATAGTGGTTTATCGGAGCATTGAATAAAACTCCATTTATAATTCGGACAGATATGCATACTACACTTGTAAGCCAGTAAGCAATTGAGGGGGTAGGGTTGCCTTGCAATTGTTGCTTGTTTATAGTGTGGGTCACATTTATTCATAGCATTGAACTGTTCCATTCTCATTCAGTTTTGCTTTCAGTCGCATGTGACCCACAGCCAATCTGCATTGTTGCTCATTAGCTCTCTCATGTTTAAGCAAAAAACTTAGGCTTTAAAACTCAAAAGCAATTAGGGGTTGTGGTATTCAAACTGTACTCTAATAACTTGCTGCATTACTTAAATTTTCTATGGACCAGCTATCTCTCTGACAGTCTCATTGCAGTGTTCATGGCTTGTTTCTATGACTGTGTTTTTATTCTTTACCAGCTACAAACTATGTTGCAGCAGCAGCAACAGCTGACCTTGATAAAATTGAGTTTATGTGGCTTTTTTCTGTTCAGGAGCTGTAGCCCGCGTTGTGCCAGTCTGTTTTGCAGCACATCAGAATGTGCCTAGTGAAATCCAAAGTGGCAGCTGTAATCGGGTTGCACATGTGTTTGTTTGATGTCTGAATGAATCAGTGGGCTTGCTTTTCAAGGGCCTGAATCATATTTCAACAGGTGGGCAAGCATTTGCATATAAGTGTGTAGATGTAAAAGTTGTGCTTCAGTTCTTTGTGTCGTTAATTGGCTAGCGATCTCCAATGACGTATTTATTGTTAAAAGCAAAGTAACCTGAAAAAAATAAATAAATATGGGCCAGTAAAATAAATCTGACTTTGCTCCTTGCGTGAAAAGAATGCTGTGAAGGACTTATATTTCGGGAGCTCAATATTTTTGCGACTTCGGGCAATGTCTCGAAATATTCTAGAGGTGATAGGCCACTTAGTGCTACGTTTGCTTCAGGTATTTGTGGGACCAGTTTTTGCGTGGTGTGTGGGATTTGCTAAAAATGCAATGATGAGATCTTCACAAAAATTAAGTTATTTACAATACTTCTTGGCAACTTTTGTCTGTGAGGGAAAGATACACCCTAAGTGGTTATAAAAGAAGCATCTAGTTTCAATGTTTTCTTCTTTTTTTTTATTGTGAAAGCACTACTTCACTAGCAAAGCTGAAAAAATCCGAGGTATGTGTGAAGCCTCAACCTTTGACAGAGTTCCAGCTGCGGAGGCCCCGCGCAGCTGCTCTGTCAATGCTTGGAACCACTCCCCCGTGCAGCTGCCGATAGCGGCTGCCTATAAGGACCTCTCCCTTTGCGCGCATGGCTGCTGATAGCGGCTGAGGTTGCCCTTGAGGCGGCCAGCATTACCTCAAGTGCTTTCGCACATCCTGCTTGGTTTACTTATGTTAAAACCCTAACAATTTCTTTTGCAACTAGTGGTAATAAATGCCATCTCTTGTTATTGCAGAAGAAAGCAGTGGCACCAAAAAATTTTTCTTGAATCGCACTCCTTCTGTAGAGCTTGCTAGTGCAGTATGAGCTTTCCAAACTCTTTTGTTGTTATTTTTTTTTCTTACAGATAGTGTCGTTATGCTATCTTTCTAGTTACAACTGTTGCGTATCACGAAGTCTGTGAACATAAAAGATATTAGAACATTTTAATTTGATCTTCAAAAAACCTTTTTTGCTGCATATAGGCAGGAGGTGAATAGTTTTGTGCCTTTTTGGGATGTGCTGTTCCAACAGTTTGCATATTTCCCCATGTCATATAAGCTCTCTTGCCTTCTCTGTTAAATGATCAAAAACAGAAGGCCGACTAAGAAGGAATTTGCATCCTACAGAATAATAGCTTTGGCCAACATTTTTTTTACTCTGTGCATGGAGCCATGGAAGAGAATGAAACTTAGCGGGCACTACCAGTGAGAGCTACATTCCGTTTAAAAAAATTATTCGTGGCATGACTTCTATTGGAAACAACTTTCTATCCAACACCTGTTTGAAAGCATGAAAGCGACAATCTTCTGAAAGCATGCCTTGAAAAATGGAAGAAAACTGTCATAACATCCATAGAAGCATTTGATTTATCACTACTATATAAAACATTACATTACCTATATGACCTTGTTGATTTTGCTTGTGTTTTTTCTTGAGGCAAAAGTATCAATTTGTTTTGAAGCTTAATTGCTTTAAAAAAATGAACAGCCCTGTTTCCAGGCCATTGTAAGTTCACTAGGTAGTATCCTGATGTGCTGCAAGCTGATGTTTGAGGACTGATGTGGTTATTTAGCAACTGCACGAGCAAGTGAAATGAGTGCCATTGAGAGTCGTGTTACATCGAAGCAGGAGGTTTGATGCTAGTGTCCAGTGTATCATTCATGCGCCCTGGTCTCCTGTACTGCAGACATTGTGTTGACGCTGCTCACTTCGTTGGCCAGCCTGTACAAAGGAATTTAAACAGCTGGATGGGGTAGAACAGGGACATTCGTAATTGGCTTTTGCATTGCCTGTCACCCGCGCTTTTTATTGATAGTGTTTTTGGGTGTCCAGTTACCGCTTGACAGTACTTTATGTTGGCATCCAGTAAATTATTTTGAAAACTTGCCTCATGCTTAACCCCTAATAAAAACGTGTGTGTAGCTGGAAGGCCATCTCTACGGATTGGTTGCAGAAAGTTAGAAACAGGTTCAAGGACAAAATATCTGTACATAGTGCGCTGACAGTTATATCTAGCTGCTTATGTTCCTTTAGGCTGGCCTCTGTGCGCTCCATTATTTTTGAGGCTGTGCATATTGTTGCATGCGTGGAACAAAGTGAGGAAGTGTCTTCCAAAAAGTGCTCTCATTTCTATTGCACTATGGATACGAGGAGAGGGGGGGGGTCTTTTGCATACTAGTTCTAGGACAAGCATGGAGAGCAGGCTATATAGATGTTTTCCCGGCTTGCACAGCACTTTGTGATTGTAGGGATTCATTCATGCTCTTCTGTATGAAACCTGCATCTGGCAGATGCAGTTTCTGCTTTTGACCTTGCAATACTGTCTAGAAGGCCAGCATTTCTTAATCTCTTAGCCATTTTTGATTGAAGGCTTACCTGTTGTACTTTTTGTCTCTTTTCTTAATCTAGATGAAAAAAGATTTTTTGGAATTGCTCAAAGAGCAAAAACACTTGGACAAACACTCCCGCTGGAATGATGTCAAGAAGAGCATGGTGGAAGATGCTCGGTACCGGTCAGTGGACAGCAGCTCCCAGCGTGAGGAGTGGTTCAAGGAGTATGTGTCCAAACTAACAGCAGCTGTGAGTCTCCTTTTGTCATGCTCTTCTTCTGGTCAAAATGTATCGTGAGCAGAGCCCTAGTTCAGAATGAATGGCACCAGAATGGATGGCACCAGGGAGTCAGTTGGATGGACTGACTTCATCGTAGCCACTCGAGATAATGGCACGCCGTCACGGCTTGGACGATCGGTGCTGGGCAGCAGATGCAGTGATGGTGGGGGTGCATTCAGAGACGTTTGCTTCTGCTTGTGCCTTCCTGTGGGTTACCTCTCTCGGTCCTCATGAGCGTTGTTGCCCTTGGAAACTGACTGTTCTTGCTTCATGCGGCGTGTGCATTTGTTTGCAGCATCACCTGCGGTAGTGTTGCACTGTTCGGTATCGGGACGCGAGGTGATGCGGACGTGCCGAAAGCATGACTATGGTGCCTCACATACAGTCTATATCGCTTCCAAGCGGAACATGGCGAGCAGTGAATCTCGTGATTTCTAAAGCTGGTTTTTCACAGAAAAGTTTATTTTTGAAGTTCACATTTTTTTCGGACTGTTCGATTATTCGGACCATTTTGCAGGTCCCGCTGTGTTCGAATAATTGGTCGGCAATTGTATATACAGTAACATCTCAATGGTACGAACATCACGGGGTTGCAAAAAATATTCATAACATCCAAAACGAACAAAATATGCATGCTGGAAACGCATTTGCGCAGATGTGCTTTTGATCGACGTCAGCAGGCCACCTGGCATACCACGTGACTGGCGTGTGGGCAGTGTGCACCACTGCTCATTGCTCGCGATGCGTACCACTCGACACTTGCGATCCTGGTGTCGGTGATGTGCGGTCACACGGTCATGTGATCTGCAGTGGGGTGAGATATGGTGTAGCAGTGTTTTGCACTGCAGAGCGCTGCCGTTGCATTGTACATGATGCACTCTGGCCAGAGAATTTTACGGTACGTGTCATCCTGAAAATCATACTATTGTTATTGCACTGTAATCTGAGTAGTCAACTTTCAGTTTTCAGTATTCTAGCCACAAGGTGGTGAATTTTCCGCAGGACAGAAAGTTGGGCGAGTTGGTTCGATTGCATAATTGTATGGCGCGAAAGACGAAGACGAAAAGAACGAGGTGAGAGAAACACAGCGCTGTGTTTGTTGCGAGCCCGAAGGGGGGCACGGTTTGTAACCTTTCTTAGCCGATAAGGCAGAATCCCCAAGAGTCGGGCCCTCATGTAAAACAGTGTTGGTCTTGCATTATTCTTGGGCCTTGAGATGAAAATTTAGGGGAAAACTAGTCGAAGTGAGCCTAGGGATGGTGTTGGGTAATTGCAGTTCACTTTGGACGATGAAGACCTCAAAAAGCCTGTGGGGAAGCCTTGTTTGGCTCTTTTAATGATAGTATTTTGTGCTGATTAGGATGTCGTTGTCCAGTATTATGGCCTGTACTTGCTGTGTGTCTACATTGCATGGCCAAATCTTGACATTACCAGCTCAGCAAGAAGTGCTGTCATGCCTGGGAAAAGAAAAAATTACTATGTACAGTGCACGCCACAAGGGCTCAGAGTGCGCGCAAGTGGGATGAGAAGTGCCACCCACGTTCCGCAGAGCATCATTCTCTGTGCCGTCCCGCACGTTGCTAATGCTGCATTTTCGAAAAGACTTGTGCACCATCTCTTCAGGCAGTTTATGGTAAATGGAAGTACACCACCCTAGAGCAAAGCCCTTTCGCTTCATAAATCGGTGCACCTATGATGGCAAGCCTTTGAATCCAGAGGCACTTGCTGTCTCAGCAGCGATCTTGCATGCAGCTCCCAGACGAACTCTGCAACCTTGTCTTTCATTTCAGAATACGCTGCAGCCCGCCCTTGAAATGAGGTTTTCTTCTGGTTGTTGCATGTCGTGATGCAGTGCATCTCGCTCTGCCAGTATTGAATGCTTTTTTCCAATGCTTCGAATTTGCACTGTGCCGTTAGGTTGTCATGCGCTTCCATGTATTCTATAGCTTTTTTCTAGGGGTGTGCGAATATTGGAATATTTTTCTAATGGCATTTGCTATTCGATTAGATTTGCACCGCACTTTTACTATTCGAACAGGAATCAAATCGCAGCGCTTCTAAATTGCTCTTACTAACCCAATTCTCATCGCAAACCTCGTCTGGCTTCATTTACCGAAAAGGTTGACGGCTTCCACCGCAAGTTGATGCTGGTTTCGGCGTGGCAGCTCAGCGCGCGCTGATTAGAAACTGGGCAAATTAGTGCAAAGCACAGTACCTGTGTGTAGTTGGTGGGTGCCTCGACGCAAGCACAGCAGTGTAGAAGATACCCGAGCGCAAATACAAGGATATGCATCGTTTCTGATCAGTGTGTAAAGATGGAACGTCTATAAGCATTTTCTTTGAGGCTTTTGCCCGTTATTGCTCGGCTGGGAGAGCCGCTGCGCACCAGCGCAAGCATGAGCAACTGCGCATCACAAAGTCAATTTATTGCACGGCTATCACTCTTGTTGAAACACTAAATATAGGTTTGCTTAATCCGTAAATGACAAGAACAAAATGCACCATCAAAATAAAAGTTGCAGGACGTCCTGGAGCCCACATTTGCTTTTTTACCAATTCCTGTGCAGGGTGGTGGCAACTACTGTCTAGTTGGCAATGCCTTTTCATTTCCCAAGGCTTATGTAGTCTTCTAACTGTTGCAACGCTAAACGTGCACTAAGCGAAAGCTGCTTGTTACGGGAGGGGGGTCGCCGTGCTGTAGACAATGCTGATTTATAACTCTGATCAAATCAGGAAAGAACATCGTCCAAACTTGCTATTGAAAAAGCAGGACTGTCGTATGCTATCTCTGTGCCAAATTCCAGTGCAACTAAGTGAGCGGTTTAACCGAGAGAAGCATTTTACGGTGCATATTTAGCATTTGCAACTCTGTATATGCTGCACGCAAAACTAAATTTCCAGCTGAAGTGAAATCTTATGGCCTAGACCAGGGGTTCTCAAACTTCTTTGCCCCTAGGAACCCCAGCAGCCTTCACCATGTGCTAAGAAACCCCGCCCCCCCAAAACCTCTCACATTCAGTCGTCACAAGCGTCACATTTGGTTGATGTTGCATGTCGGTGGACCATATGGACTTTTTTCTTGCTGTTTCATTCACTTTTGTAAGTACCGTATTTACTCGTAACTTACGCATTTCTTTAAATTAGGGCTTCCAAAAATGGGGTAGAGAAATTACTCGCAAGTTTTCTGAACATGGTTACTAACATTGTGCTCAATATCAGGGCAGCCAGCCACATATGCTCTTTCTTGGTTTGAAAGAACTTGTTTTGCCCAAACCTTGCAGCTGTCTATCAGTGACGCCACAAGAAAATGACTCCAAACCTTTCTGTGCTTTGTAAGAAAGCAAGAGCCATCGTTTTGTTGGGCATTGCAAGCACAGCCCCAGAGTCACATCACAGACTGAATTCTTGCCAGAAAAAAAACTATACAAGGCGCCGCTTCGAGTTGTACAAGATGTTGAAACAAGGTAGAATAGCGAAGTTGGAATGTTTTCCGGCCTTGTAGAGTTGAGAGAGGCATCCACCCAAGCGCAGCCAATTTAACCAACCATAGATCTTGGATCTGAAGATGAACACATAGAGAGCTTTTCAGCGACAGAATGGAGGGAAATGTATGAGCATGTTGCTGCTTTGAAACCGCTTGAAGAAGCAGCAACTACAGCTGCGGCCGAATCCAAGAGACGGTTCGCTTCCCAGCTGGCCGCCGCACGCCACCGCGTGTCGTCACCGCTGGCGGGACGACATCTCGCGTAGGTGGGACCGCAGTTTTTGAACACATCACATGAGCTGTCAATCAAGTGAAAGCAAAGCAGTGAGCCGGCTGTAGAGGGCGCTGCCCCTTGACTAGAGTAGGCATCTAGCAGCCCTGTGCTGGGGGCTGTTTTATACCTATATATATGGTTGGAAGCGCGGCAATAAAGAACACAGTTTGGTTTCGTACGCTCGGTGTGTGCTTGGCTGCATGAACGCTGCTGCGGGTCATGCACAGGGCCAGTAGTACGCGATGTGGTGTCAGAAGTGGTCATGGTGCACGCGTGACGAAGCGCTTAGTTTCTGTCACAGACGATGCCCCTCCTGGCTGCGAATGCGAGGCCTCATCCTCCAGGCAGCAACTGCTTCGCTGCTTTCGTCTGGCTTGCCAATGCTCGTCATCGCCGCCTGGTTTACTACATGCTAGTCATTTGCCTAAATGTCATGGCCGTGGCACTCAGCAGCTGCCACACCCTTGAAAGAGGATACACAGCAACCGGCCGCTGCGCTCACACTGGCTGCGCTTGCTCCGGCAACCGCTCATGGGCAGGTCTTTCCTTGTGCTAGCCAGATCGGTTCAACTTCGAAAATGCTGGTTTCTGGCCTACATGGTTAAGCCTATTCAAAAACTAAGCGTCCGCATCAGGCCTTCTTCAAGCGCCGAGAGATGTTCAAGTTTGGACTTTGCTATATTGCATGGTCCCGGAAGCTCGTCCGCTTCTTGCGACTTTCAGCCCAGACAACATGACAACATTAATTAGCTCAACTTGTAAGCATCCATTCAGTTAAACAGCTGTATTGGACTGTTCTTTTTTTTTGGGAACCGTGTGAAAGTACACAAGTGAAAATGGTTGTGCAATAAACCTGCTTTTTTTCCGGCCATGTTTTGCAGAACATTTCATCTGTAATTTAACTTGGCAGTATTCGAAAAGTATTCAATTTGATTCACACTAAATTTTTAATATTCGAATTCACTTCACGCCCAAAATTTTGCCGTTCACATAGCTCTACTTTTTTTATTGAAAGCTGTAGTGAATTGGCATCGCCTCCAGCTCATTTGCAGCGAAAATGGGGAACAGCAGCACAGAACCAATGCAGCTTTGCAACATCAAGAAAAACTCAGAACGGCATCGCTACGTCATAGTGCTGATGATGGCAATGGTGTTGGAGACTAATGACTTTAGCCGCCCATTGTTGCACGACTCCTGTAGTTTTTCTGCCTACAACAGCTGACTGGTAAATGAGACAAGGGTCAACTTTTTGTAGCTCGCTCTTTTTCGAAAAAAGTTTTGACCTATATTCCGGTTTTTACGGTACAGACCTCCAATGAACATTCTTTTTTTGCAAGTAATGCTTTGCAAAGCATTTTATCTGTTATTTAACTTCGCAGTATTCAAAAAAATGTTCAATTCGATTTGCACTCAATTTTTTGTTTTAATTTGCTTCGCATCCAAAATTTTTCTATTCGCACAGCTCTAGTTTTGCGTTACCTTCACTCAAAGACTGGTACTTGCTTGATATAAAGTCTCCAAAATGAGTGCAGTGGAAGAGTGTGTTGGGGTTCAGTTCCATTGAGCCCAGAAAAATGAGACATCGAAATCTCCACCTTGTTTGTATTGCTTAGAAAGAAACAGAGCAAGGGCCTTGTCCCTTGATTTCTGTTCTCGAGCAGTTTTCGGGTACACTTGCCACTCAGCACCTAGGACTTGTGATTCGTGACAGTTTTCTTTTCATTTTTCTGGTGTTCCGCAGTGGATCATCCTTCAGCTATGGTTTTCCTGAATGGTTTGGGGCTTTGTTATAATTATAATAATATTTTTTTTTATTCTCCTGGGGCGTCAAACTCTCTTTCGTGTTGCATTTGTGCAAATAAGGTAAATGAGTCATTTTTTCCATCGTTCTGTTCCTACTGATGTCCCTTACAACAATTGTATTGGGAAATCAGAATTTGGCTGCCAGCATAATATTGTGCGAAAATTTTTAAATCCGCGGTTTTTTGCGGAATGGCGGGAAACTGAGGGCCTTGGGTGTACAACTTGGCTTTGCAGCATGGCCATGAGGGTGAAGACGAAAGCAGCCGGGAGCGGGAGAAGCAGGAGCGCATTGAAGCAAGCCTGCGTGAGCGGGAGAAAGAGGTGCAGAGAACATTGTCCACGCACCTGCGTGAACGTGACAAGGAACGCGAGCAGCACAAGCACGATGAGGCTGTTCAGCATTTCAACGCCTTGCTTACAGACCTGGTAAGGTGCTCCGTGCCTGCTTCACACATCTTGTCCACTCTATAGCCCTTCTCCAGTGACCACGGGGCCATCACAGTGCTTCAGTGCATGTCCACAGCCCAGAACAGTAATTATTAGCTGCATTTTTCACAGTAAGTTATGATCTGTTAGTTATTGTCTAGAAAAATTGTTTACAACACGGTTCAGCATGTTTCTGTTGGCTTTCCCTATCTTATTAGGGTAACTAATCTACAGCTCGCTCTCCACAATCGCCGGCATCGCACATACGAACCCTGCGGACTCACTAGGCCTATTCGTACTGCTGGTTAGTGTCGAAGGGTGAACATACAGCATGTTCCGCAATTAAACGCGCGCCATAGAATGCACCTCACAGTTAAACCAGTTAACTGTTCTGGTTCATATTTCGCACAGAATTGTTTTATACCATATTTGTTTGGGGTACTTGCCTGCATCAACAAGAAAAAGTCGGATATTCGCATCGTCTGCAGCGACGACGAAATGAAATGGGCAGCTTTCTCAGTGATTGCACTAGTGGCGCCATCTCGTTTGTTGGTCGTGGAGGTTCACCAAAGGAAGTTGGGCAGTGTTTTGCAGGAGGTTTGACGATGCTCTACCACGAAAGTCTTCAAACATAGTGCAGTTCTGGCCAAACTAAGCTTAGACCCCCGTCCTTTGCCTAATCTCCACTGTCGACCAACAAGATGGTGCTACCGGTGCAATTGCTGAGAGAGCAGCCTGTTTCGTTTCGTCGTCGCCACAGACGATGCAAACATGAGACTTCTTATTGATTCAGGTAAGCACCCCAAACAGATATGGTGCAGAACAGTTCTGCCAAGCAAATGCCATTTCTGTGCGAAATTTGAGCTCGAAGAATTTACTGGTTTAGCTGTAAGAAGCATACTACCGCGCGCGTTCAATTGCGGAACAGTCTGTATGAAATGTAGTCGCTTGTTTCACTTATTCTTAGTACGGCAAAGGCTAGACAAGAGCAATTATTCATTGTCTCATTGACGTGAAGGTTTTGCTCAGCTGCCGATGTTGGCGCCGGCTGGTGCGTCAGCAAAAGCATACATATTTGTCGATCAGCACACCGACCGCCTAGTTGCCAATGTTGCGCATGGCCATTCATAGTACATTACATTACTATGCTGTGGTGTCACTGATATTCACAGATATCATTCCCATGGCTATACGTCGGAAACTACCACACTAGCAGTGGGTCCCGATCATGAAAAGAGCGTTTAAGGATTCTATGGGGCTGAATTAAAATATATTTTAAGCGTTGGTTGCATCTGATACTTGGTCGTAGGTGACCTTACATACAGAAGAGACATGGAAATGGAAAGAGGTGCTCGTTCAAACAGTCACCGAAATGAAGGAGCATTTTGTGGTGTGGTGTGAGATTTTAAAAATCTCAATACAGTCGAGCCCGCTTATAACGAACATGAGCGTCACGCGGCATCCGTTCGTTATATCCTGAAGTTCGCAGTAAGTGGACCACAGCTTTAAAGACAGTTGCTTATCAAAACACAAAAATTTTTAAAGTCCGTGATGGACGTCTGTTTTTGCAGCGCAGATCCGATGAGGGAGGTTTCCAGTTCATTTAAAGCAAAAGCGTGCTCTTCGCCGAGGCCCTTGGCATAGACAAGTTGTCTGAGGCTCTCTATGTAACCCATTGCTACAGGCGTGCTTATGGTTGCTGGCTCCTAAGTTTCATCTTCATCTGATTCCTCCGCGTCACTCTCGTCCCGCACTTCAGAAACGATGCCCTCGTCCATGCATGGTTCCGCGGTGTCGGCGTCGTTATCGAAAGAAATAAAATAATTCTAACCAATGTCATGAACCCCCATGTCGGAGTTGACGACGCGCTGCCACAAATCGCCGCCGGGCTGGTCTTCTGCCGAAGCATCAGGCTCGGCATCAGACACTGTCTCGACGAAGCCGGCCTTGCAGAAGCTGTTTCGCTCGCAAGTGGCTGTCACCTCTGCCCAGGCCGCTTTCATCATCTCTAACGTTGAATACAATGGAAATGGGCACGGTGTTCCCGTTTACCATCCTGAATTACAACAAGGGCCCGAGATTTGAACGAAGCCAACGAAACGCCCGCACCGCAAAAAGAGTGACAGAAGCGTGCGATAGGGTAGACGTGCAATGCACACAGGCGACAATCAAGCCAATCAAGCTAAAGATAGACGCACAGTGCCTGCGGAGAGACCAATGAGGGGCGTCCGTGAGCGTCAGTGCAGCCACCTCTTGGCTCCCACGGAAAGCCTGCTTCCGGGAGCGTGGCCTCCGCGATTGGCACCGGCGGTGGCACGGTTGATCGCGGAGGCCAGACGCAGATTTGCAAGAGAGTGAGGGAAGGGAAGCAAGTAGCGAGGTGGGGCGGGAGGGCAATCTTGGAAGGCGCGTTGGCGGGGAAAGGGTAGCTCGCTTGAGAGCGGCACGAAACAGGACGGACAGTTCGCCTGGGATCAGGCTCGGCCAGAAAACATACCACGCGCCGGGCGCACAAATGGGTCAGAGGAAGGTTATCTCGCATCGCGGCGCCGGCTTTACGCTGTCCGTTTACTGTAACCGATCAGCAGGGCTTAATGACGTTCGTCATACTTGTGATTTTATGCCATTAAAACAATTATATTTTGACGGTCGCGCAGGTCTCGTTCGTTATAAGCGAAAGTTCGTCTTAAGTGGGGCCGTTATATGTGGACTCGACTGTATGAGATTTTTAAAAGCAGAAGAAAAAACCACATGCCACCAGTGGTATCCGAACCGATGACCTCCGAATTTTGTGTCTATCATGTATGACATAATGAGCACCTCTTCCCATTCCTTTGTCTGCTGAATAGTTTAATGGGGACCTCGCCTTTACGCCATGGGTAGCGTAAGAGGGTTCTCGCGCAGCTTCCACTCTTACCAGTCGATCATGTTTCTACGTGGCACTCGGAGTCATACAGGACGTACTACATCCGCCGCTATGGACGAGGGTGGCACTGGTGAACACTCTCAAGGTTCGGTTACGCTACACATGGATACCCCCAAAAGCAGGAGACTGGACAGCTGTAGCCGTAGCTTAGTTGGTAGAGCACCGGACGTTGAATTCGGAGGTCGTGGGTTCAGATCCCACCGGCGGCATGTGGTTGTTTTTCTTCTGCTTTTATAAATCTCCCGTTGATGAAAAACCAAAGAAGGGTATGCCCCATGCTCCTTGGTTTTGGTGAGCTTGCTTCCTTACATACAGAGGAAGCCCATAGAAAGCATTTTATAGCCTCAAAATTTGGTGTCTCAGTCCCTTTAAAGGTCAATGTTCAGTCCTTTTAACCAGTATATTTTCAAAAAGTTTTGCGCACATGACTGGTTTTTTTTTTTTTTTTTGCTCGGAAGTATACTCAGTAAGCTACAGTTTGATATATTACAATGTGCAGTCTACTTAGCACTTCTTGAAGAAATCATTTTTATTTTATAACACTCATAATCAGTTTATTATTTTGCAGTAAGGAAAGAGTTGAGCTCTCACACCTTATATCTTGGTGGTTTTGAAAGTTTTAAAGGCAGAAAAATTGGTGCTTGCAGGTGCGAAACCCAGATGCATCATGGCGTGAGGCCAAGCGCACTCTTCGCAAGGATCATCGTTGGGACCTGGTGGAATCACTGGAGCGAGAGGAGCGTGAAAAACTCTTCACTGAACACGTAGAGCAGCTGCAACGCAAGAAGAAAGACAAGTACCGAGATCTGCTTGACGAGACTGCAGGCATCACACTGAGCTCCACCTGGAAGGAGGTTGGCATACTTCTCCAAAACAGTGTCTAAAATTTGGCTGTTATGTGATGACATGGCTGTGACAGTCTGTTTTGGGGCTTGCCTGAAATGAATTGTTTGCCTGCTTTGCAGTGGTTCCCCCGCACAGCATGCTACAGTGCGTCTGGAGCTCTATGCCATGTATCGTACGTTTTAAGCTCTTGCAGCAGCTTGTGATTGTGAATGGCAATTATTTGGCAGGCAAAGTGACAGTTCAATTATTTGTTTTGTTTTTCTAATCCAGTTCACTGGATAATTCGATCATTTCTTGTAATCCTTTGAAGGTTCGTTTTTATGAAAGTCAGGAGCACCCCTATTTCCGGGTCATATATAATGTCACTAGCCTGTCTTTCGGCTTCAGTATTGCTCAAAAAGTGGTATGATTAATAAGACGGAACAAAATAAGTGAATATAAAATATCGATTTACTGGAATCCAGCTATATTGGCATATTATTAACTTTTACTGAAGCCAAAGCCCAAACTACCACCATTTCGCACGCCACCAGGAGTGAGGTGAGGGAGTCTGAGGCAACACAGCCAGGCTAGAGGACAGAGAGCGCGTGGTCGCGCGGCCGCCAGGAAACCTTTCACCGAGGCAACGAGGCACTTCTTTCTTCCCGCATGTTCCCAATGTTTCTATTTATTTTTTGGCCCACTTTAAAGCATGTCATACCCAGTGGCATGGGCTGGGGCAGTTTATTTATCAATCTTTTTACACGATAGTTTTAAAGGCTTTAAAATCCGGTGTGGCAGGTGGCCACCCGCCGGAGAAGCAACCTATGTGGGCCACCAAGGTCACGTGACCTTGTGGCATCATCACAACGGGTCTGCCCAGTGGATTGTGAACGAACAGACCACTGTGGCAGATGGCTGTTTAATTAATGATTGATCGCGAGAACTTGCTTGGGAAATACAACCTGGGTTGCTCAAGCCCCACTGGTGGCTTGCATCGCAGGGCAGTGGCGCATTCCTTAACCGATTCACAGTTGCGGAAGGAGGGCAGTGAGGACTCGTAGGGACTCGTGAATGTAAAGTGACCATTTCCGTATATAAGGGTATTAAGTTATTAACCCATTAACACTTATTAACCCATTAACATGTTATGCCTCATTGTGAACAAGGCTCCCGTGGGGGAGCCGAAACGTCATCCCATCTTTTCTTTTGGTCGGCGCCTTCTTCTTTCGTCATTAACACTGTCGCGTCATATCCTTAAGACAGAGCTTAAGTGTCTTCTCCAATTTTTTACAGTCCTACCATACTCTTTGTCGGTATATGCGGGCTGGGCAATATTATTTTTATTTCTCGTTTAACTGTGTAATATATTTTTATTTCTCTTTTAATTTATCTTGGTCTGCCATCCACTGACACACACTGCTGTCCCCACTCATGACGCGCGTGGGCTATCGGCACCGGGATGACGCGAGCAGTCACGTGGTGGCAAAGGGCATGCACCACTCGACCCATTTCTTTTTGGCAGTAGAAATGTGGTGAAGGAAGGGAGCTCTTCAACAACACCAAAATGATGGTGATCAGACGAGGAGGAGTGGAGCGAGTGGCTTGCGAACTTCGGCTGTGTCTTGCCATTCTCGATCGTTTTTTGGTTTTGTGGGCGCGTGAAACTGATTATTTTGCATTTCTAGGTGGAGTTGGACATCAATATTTTAAGCACAGAAACTTTATTCTATAAACATGCTGAAAATTTAATTTTTAGCAAACCAATTTTTTGCATTTTTGTAGTGATAGCTACACTACGCCACCTCTTCGACCCTTCAGCATGGCACCACTTGAACTCCATGGCGGTGCCGTTGGTCACGTGGTTGGTCACGTGGGTTGGTCACACGGGTTGGTCACGTGGTGCGGAGCAGCTGCTGCTGCTAGCGGCGCGCCGTGCAACAGCTGCAACAGCTGTGCGCATGCGCCGTGTTAAGTGGGACGAAGATGAAGAAGGAACACCCAGTGAAACGGAGCAGCAAAAGACTGACTTTGCAATTCGACTGAGTTAGTTCCACTCGGCTAGATGTAGCTATCGCGTCACTCCAGGTTTAACCAGAGCAAAACTACAGCCATTTTTCTTTTTTGCATTTTAAGATTGTGTCCCTCCTTAAGAGCAGCAGTGGGAAATCCCCAAATAGGTCTCACACCCCACAAATACGTCGGCACTGTATGTAGATCGACTTTCCGCATTTGCTGATTGCTACTTTTGCAGAAAGTCAGCACAGTGTCAGTAGGTTTGACAAAGATTCAATTCACTATGTTTTTTCTTGTAATGGCCCTGTGTTAGAAAAATATGTGGTTTTGAAGATGGGTCTCACACCCCACAAATAGGGTACGTCTGGACTGCATGTAGATCGACTTCCCACATTTGCTGATGGCCACTTTTGCAGAAAGTCAACAGAGTACAGTAAAAGCTCGTTAATTCGAACCTCACGGGACTGGGAAAAAAGTTTGAATTATCCGATGTTCGAATTATCGAATGCCTCGAAAAAACTGACAAGAACCATATCCCTCAAGCAGTTCAGCATTCTTGCGCAGATACCTTGGTCCGCAAGGTCGCGAAGAATCCCAAACCTCGTGGTATCGTAAGCCTTCTCCATATCAAAGAAAACTGCCAGACAGTGTGTTGTTTGTAAATGAATGCTTCTTGTACTACGTCTTCAAGGCAGATGAGATGGTCAGTTGTTGAACATGCTTTCTTGAATCCACATTGGTGTATGTCCAGAAGCTTACAGGATTCGAGGACAAACATTAACCTAATACAGTAAAAGCTCGTATATTCGAACTTCACGGAACCGGGAAAAAAGTTTGAATTATCCGATGTTCGAATTATCGAATGGCCTCGAAAAAACCGACAAAAACCGTTTGCATTACGGTATACAGTAGAATCTCGTTACAACGAACTTCACGGGACCGCCGAATTTAAATCGTTATTTTGAAATATCGTAGTACTGAAAAAACATTATTTTCATGTCAGTAATGCATCACAAGAACTAAAATAACGTACCTTTGCAGCAGATTTACGTGTTGGTAAGTAAATAATAAACGATAACGCTGGGCACAGTTTACAATTTATTGCTTAAAGAAGTCTGTTATCTTCTGGCGAGTAGACGACAAGTGCTGCAGGACGAACGCCTCCACATTCTCGACCTTCCTGTGCACGTCATCGGGGACATCTTTGCAGTGCCAAAGGAATGATCGGGTCTTCTCTAGAAAGACTAGGACATCCGAGCTGGAAACAATCTCTTCCTCTTCGTGCGCTGATCCAGTGTCGGCATCGTCTTCGTCGCTACTACATCATTCTTGCTCACGCACTTGATTCACGATGTCTTCGGTGGTGAGCTCCGCAGATGTAGCCGCCGCGCTGTCGCTATCCACATAATTCGAAAGTCACTGTCCACAGTAGTTGCCCAGCCGCAGACGTTTTCTTGAGGGAGCCAGCTGCGACTCTCGATGTAGTTTTGTGATCTTGTCCCGATCTTTGAGCATCGTTGCCATTGTTGACGGTGTAATGTCAAGCTCCCTGCACAAGTCCGCTTGCTTTTTTCCAGCAGCTGCGACAGAATGTCCGCTTTTTCTTTAAGCGAAAACTGGCGTCGCTTCTTTTTAACGCGGGGGCCAGGAGAACTCATTGTCAGCAAAGCTAATGCACGACACAATCACAGCGCCGATAACTTTGCAGATCCTACTGTTCGCTGTCGACGGGGTGACACTGCACTGAATAGGCTTAAGACTACTGCGCAGTATGTGTTAATGGCTGGATGATAATGGCCTTACCCTTTGTATCGGGCGGCAGCTTGCGCCGCCTAGCCTATATTCATTCAACGCGACACTCACGTGATGGCGATACCGCTGGGGCTGTATCCGTTGCAACGAGTTCCCCAGTGCATAGCTGATGCTTCGGATGATGATGACAGGCGTCAGCTTCAGGGATTTGGTACGGAACTTTGTAATAACGAAGCGTCTTGCGAAGAATGCGAGATTAAATTTCATACGTTATTCTGAAATATTCGGTAATTTGAAATTCGCAGTACTGAAAGTTTTTTACATTGAAAGTACAGTAAAACCTCGTTAATTCGAACTCGAGGGGGACCGGAAAATTGTTCGAATTAAGCGGAGTTTGAATTAACGAGCGGGCGCTAAAAAAAGCGGCCATCACGCCCGGCAGCACGGGCCGAAGCTAAAGCAGGCATATCTGAGATCGTTATCTCTTACTACGCGCTACTACACATTTGCGGCGGGCGATTGCGCGAATTAAAATCATATAGCCTGAATGTCGAAGGAAATAAAGTCAACTTGTTTATGCGGTTGGAGCTAACATCAAAAGGCATTCGCGTAAGCAGCAAGCTTAATGATTAAATATGACACTATGCTTCAAAAACATGTTTATTAACAGCAGATTGGCAAAGCATATCAAAGAGAAAAATAATCGGTGATGCGCATTTGTTTTCGTTTTCTTTGCCGTGACTCGACAAGCATCGTCTGCAACTTGCCCAACAGCTCCAACGCAGCGTCCGAATTATCATCGGCGGAGAAGTAGCGCGCAGCCAGATTGAGTGCTGACGCTGTTTCACATGCACTCGGGGGTGGCAATGGATCGTCGCCTCCGTCGGACTCGTCATCGCTGTCAGCTGTGCTCGCCGCGCCCGAGTTGTGCGGCATCTGGTCACCGCAGGCCGCTTCAATAATCTCGGCATCGCTTAACGGCCCCGATGTCTCCACGCCGCTGTCAACGCCTACAAAGCTCTGGAAGTCAACACCCTCCGATAAAGCAGCGTAGGCAGGGTGCAGCGCGACGGAGTCATCACACTGAGCATCCAGCTCTGCAGTGCTGCAGGCCTCTGGGCCTTCAATGAAGCCGCACTTTCGATAACAGTTCGCGACTGTGTCCGCCTTGACAGCATTCCACGAGGTTGCCAGCATGTGGCAGGCTCCGAGGAGATTGACGTCGTACGATTTGCCGCTGTCCATACACACAAGAATCCGCTCTAGGAGGTGGCGCCTGTACAGTGTTTTGAGGTTTTTAATAACCCCAAGGTCCATAGGCTGCAGCACAGCCGTAGTGTTTTTCGGCAGAAATGCCAGACGGATCGCCTTCAGTCCGCTGATGTCGCAATGGGCTGAACAGTTGTCGACAAACAACAGAACATTCCTGTTCTGTGTCGCGAACTTCCTGTCGAGTGTGCGCAGCCAATCCGTGAAAATTGCTCGCGTCATCCACGACTTTCTGTTGAAAGTATAATCAACAGGGAGAGTTTTTAGCCCTTTAAAGCAGCGAGGTTTCGCTGCTTTGCCTATAACTAGCAAGCGGCACCGTTCCGTGCCAGTCGCGTTTGCGCACACCAACACCGTCACTCTTTCCTTGCTTCTCTTCCCGCCTGAACACGTGTCGCCTTTGTAACTGACAGTCTTGTTCGGCAGCAACTTAAAATAAAGCGCGGTTTCATCTGCATTGAACACATCGCTGAGCGAGTAATCGGCAAGGTAGTCCTTTAGTTGACCTGAGATCCAATTTTGACACGTTTCTTCATCGACTGCGGCTGCCTCTCCACAAACGCTTTTAAACGTAAGTCCGTGACGGGCCTTGAAACGCGACAACCAGCCTTCCGACGTGCTGAAGTCACTTATGCCTATCTGGCTGGCGAAGTCCACTGCCTTTGCGGCAATTATTGGTCCACTTAGTGGAATGTTCCTGCTGCGAACGTCCTTAATCCATGCCATTACAGCATCCTCCATCTCTGGATGAGCCGATGTTCTTAGTCGTTTCCGCGAGGGCTCCATCTCCTTTTGATACGCATTGAAGATCGAGTCCTTAGAAGACCACGTTCGACCTCCTGTAATATCTCCACCTTCGTCTTCAAATCCTTTGCGGAGTACTTTCCTCGGTTTGCCATGATTGGCACAGTCGATGAGACGTCACCAGCGAGACACCAAACAAACGAGGAATATCATGCAACACAAACTTCGCTAGACACTGCGGCAACAAAGACTAGGCGCAAGAGGGGCCGGGTGCTGCGTGCAGGATGAAGGAAAGGAAAGAGTCTTCGCTTCCAGAGCTGCACAAAAAAAGGGTACCGGAAGTCACGCGCTCTCGCAAGGGCTACTGGGAGAGTTTAGCCGATGGCACAGCCAATAGAACGCTGGGCGCAGCGGCGTCGTCTGCTGCATGGGCAGGCGCGCTGGGACGGCGCCCAAGTAGAGGGAACGGGGAGGGGAGGCCCGCTTGATTGAAACGTTTATTTCCATCAGAAAAAAAGCGCAGCTTCAAAAAAATGTGACGTAACCGCCTCTCCCGAGTACTTCCTTCCTCCATGGTCGCGTGCGTCTCCAATGGTCACGACCGCCTCGGCGCAGCGGAAACCTGCAACGGCTTGCGCCGGAGCCACCATTGCCGGAGCATAGGCGGCGCCCGCGGTAGGGTGGCTACTTGCGTGACCGCGCGTCAGCCAAAAATAGACAAGCCAATGCTTCGACGCTCCGGCAGCGAAAACCTGCTACGGCATGCACCGGAGGGTTGGTTCGGGCAACGAAATTCACGTCTCACCTCGTGCGTGCTGACATGTGTGCTGGCTTATTTTTTTCTCATCATTCTGCATTTTTTTTTTAATTTTCAGCGCATTGTATTTGCTACGAGGTGACTTCTATATGCGAGGAGCAATGCCAGCCATCGGCGCCTAGTTCGAATTAACCGACGTGGATACCGGCATATTCGAATTATCGGGAGTTTTGACCCATTGAAATACACAGGGCTTTGCCGGGACCCGGCTGTCAGTTCGAATTAACCGGAAGTTCGAATTAAGCGATTTCGAATTAACGAGGTTTTACTGTATAGGCATTTTGGCGGGGATTTAAAAAAAAATCGTAAATCTGAAAATTTCGTTAATCTGATGTTCGTAGTAACGAGATTTTACTTTATGTACCGTATTTACTCGGTTACGAACCCACTCGCATAATGAACCCACCTACCCCCGATTTTTGCCTAAGAATTTGGAAACAAAAGCATCAGTCGCTAATGCTTCCCCCTGTTTCAGACCGTCACGATCCACAACCCACTTCTTGGCAGTGCGCCAAGATGCTGTGCAGCGATAACATCACAGTGTGTTTACCTTGTTTACCTTTTGACATGAGTTCTAGCAAGGGGGAGAAGCGAACTTGGCAGAGTGCCAGCACTTGTCTGGCTGTGCAAGCATTTTTGAGCGGCGGCAGTGGAACGCCGCCACACCGCCGCCTTGCAGCACTATAAGCGGCGGAAAACGGGCTGCTGCCGCCAGGATTTAGAAACGGCGAGATTCCATATGCTTAGTAAAATGCTGAAAAGAACAGCTGTGCATTTACAGTTAGGCTATTATTTATTCAATGACGACAAAGAGGACGAATTATTCTTTGTGACCCCTTTCTGAACCAAAATAGTAAACCTGTTTGAACCTCTCACGCTTCCTGACGTCAACCGATGCGTAGTGGCTAAGCCTAGCAGCTTTGAAAATCCAGAAGCATTCTGAAAATCTGGCACGTTTCATCGCTTAAATTTTGTGCTGCAGGAATCTTCAGACAAAGCGAAAGCTTCGTGCGACTTTTGTTTGCCGTGAACATGTGGCATAGTGTAGTGGCAACGACGAGTTCATGGTGAAGCGAGAGGCCGCTTCGGCAGGCACGTCCATGTTGTAGAAGCGGACGGAAGTGTGATGCTGTCGCGCCCTGATTGGTCTGCACTGATAGCCCACATTGGCCGCTTCTGGCCAGCGGCTGACCGTCGGGGCCGCCGGCCTACAGTGAACTGAAATACTTTCAAAGGTTCTAGTTCACTGTAGCCGGCGATGCTAAACGCCGGCGTCATGGTCGCCGCTGACCGTGTGCTTTTGTTGGCGACTGATGGGTAGAAGGATGGACACCGCTCGCAAAAAAAAAAGGTTTTTCGCAAGTAATTTGTAGTGCCCGTCTGAAGTCCTAGCCTTTCATGGGCGTTGGCTGGGACCGTGCCGACAGTACTTATCCGTATTTCCGAATTAACAGGGCTCGAATTAATGAGTATTTAGGTGCGAGTTTCAGAGGCTGCGCGGAAATGAGGGTAGGCAGCCGCCATCGCGGCCGCCAACCCCTACCCTCCGGCGCCGCCGGCCGCCGCCCCGGTAATGGCGCCATTAGGCTTCACCCACTGTTCGATGATTTTATCTGGTTCCATCTTCTGTCCCCGTTTAGGACGTGCGCAGCCTCTAACTATGTGGAGGTGCTTTTTTTTTGGCCACGTGCTGTGTGCCAAGCTGCTCAGATGCGGTGGCGCGTAGTTAGAATTATCCATAGCGGAACCGACTCGCTTTCGAATTAACGGGTATTTTTATACACAGATCATTATGGAGCTTGGCTGGACCAAGTAGTGTAGTTCGAATTATCTGCAAATTTGATTTATAGAGGTTCGAATTAATGAGCTTTCACTGTGTTAGTAGGTTTGACAAAGATTCAAATCACACTGTTTTTTCGTGTACAGTGAAAGCTCATTGATTCGAACCTCGATAATTTGAATTTTCGGATAATTCGAACTACACTACTTGGGCCGGCCGAGCTCCATAGAGATCTGTGTATAAAAAAGCCTGGTAATTCGAAAGCGAGTTGGTTCCACTACAGATAATTCGAACTACGCGCTGCCACGTCTGGGCGGCTTGGCACACAGCACGTGGCCAAAAAAAAAAGCACCTCCGCATAGTTAGATTCTGCGCATGTCCTAAACGGGGACAGAAGATGGAACCAGATAAAACCATGGAAGAGTGGGTAACGCCTAAATGCAGCGCCGCGCTGTAGGGTTTGGCGGCCGCTGTGGCGGCTGCCTACCCTCTCTTCCATGCAGCCTCCGAAACTCGCAACTAAACACCCGTTAATTTGAGCCCTGTTGATACTGAAATACGGATGAGTACTGTCGGCGCGGTCCCAGCCAACACCCATGAAAGGCTATGACTTTGGACGGGCGCTACAAATTACGTGCGAAAAACTTTTTTTTTCTTTGTGAGTGTCGTCCATCTGTCCGCCCATCAGTTGCCAAAGGAAGTATGCGGTCAGCCACAATCATAACGCCGGCTTTTAGCATCGTTCACTGCAAAAGGCGTTTGTTGCTATCGCACGTTCCAATGATTGAGTGGCATTAGACGGCGTCCACCCCAATCGCCCATGGCACGATAAAGGGCGACCCACATGGAGCGTTTTTCTTGTGGAAAACTGGCGTCCGGCCGCCGCCGAGCTGGCCGGAAACGGCCAACGTGGGCTCTCAATGTGGACCAATCAGGGCGCAACCGCTTCTGACTTCCGCCTGCTTCTAAACATGGCTGCACCTGCCGAAGCGGCCTCTCGCTTCACCACGAACTCGTCGTTGCCGCTGCACTGTGCCTCATGTTCACGGCAAACAAAAGAGTCGCACGAAGCTTTCGCTTTGTCTGAAGATTCCCGCAGCACAAAATTTAAGCGATGAAACGTGCCAGATTTTCAGAATGCTTCTGGATTTTCAAAGCTCCTAGGCTTAGCCACTACGCATCGGTTGATGTCAGGAATCGCGGGGGGTTCAAACAGGTTAACTATTTTGGTTCCGAAACAGGTCACAAAGAATAATTCGTCGTCTTTGTCGTCATTGAATAAATAATTGCTTAATTGTAAATGCACAGCTGTTCTTTTTAGCGTTTTACTAAGCATATGGAATCACGCTGTTTCTAAATTCTGGTAACAGCGGTCTGGCGGCAGACACCCGTTTTCCGACGCTTGTTGTGCTGCACGGCGGCAGTGCGTCGGCGCACCGCCGCACCGCTCAAACAGGCTTGCACAACCGGACGAGCGCTGGCACTCTGCCAAGTTCGTTTCTCCCTCTTGCTAGAGCTCATGTCAAAAGGTAAACAAGGTAAACACACCGTGATGTTATCGCTGCGCAGCATCTTGGCGCACTGCCAAGAAATACGTTGTGGACCGTGGCGGTGTGAAACGGATGGAAGCGTTAACGACTGACGTTATTTTTTTTCAAATTCTTAGGCAAAAATCGGGGGGTGGGTGGGTTCATTATGCGAGTGGGTTCGTTACGCGAGCAAATACGGTACATATACCGTAATGCAAATGGTTTTCGTCGGTTTTTTCGAGGCCGTTCGATAATTCGAACATCACATAATATGAACTTTTTTCCCGGTCCTGTGAAGTTGGAATTAACGAGCTTTTACTCTAATGACCTTGTGTTAGAAAAATACGGGCTTGTTAAGATGTTTATTGTGCAGTCTAGCGTTTATCCTGTGTTAGAAGTACAGTCGAGCTCACTTATAACAGCCCCACTTATAACAAACATGCACTTAGTGTGAGCAAAGACAATGCAGCCGCCAAATTTGCATTGGAGCTATGGTGCTGAATCTTAGATTGAACGAACGTCTGCAAGCACAAAATTCGGTTACAGCAAACACACAAGCACCAGGAACTTGCACTCTGGGGAACACTGTATGGCCTTATTGTGTTTCTACACGAAAGTTGATACTGCTTTTGACTCATATTTGTGTTCAACTTTCTCTTGGTAGCACGGAAGCTGGATGGTAGCCTTATATGCGGCAACATACGGTAATCGCAGAGTTCGCCCGGTAATGGTAGCGCGTTCCTGCAACGAATTTTTTTGCCTGGGTTTTAATGTCTGCATATCTCCTTTAACTGGTGCCATAATACAGTGACGTCAGGCCCATGAAAATCACTTAATAGAAGATCAAGATAGTCCAGCACACTTTCGTCGCTTGCGCGGGTAAAATCTTTCACAGTTTCAAGTTGTACGGACAGGAAGTTGCATGAAGCATTGAAAACACATGAAAAGCACACCATTTTGTGATCAGATATGCCAGGCTCAACAGTCATTTCAAAATTTTCAATTGAATGGCTAACAAAGACTAGTTCCAGTACATAACTGGAGGAGTCAGTAATACGAGTAGGCTCGTTGACTACTTGTATTATGATTTTAGCAAGCATTATGTCAAACATATAGTACTTAAAGTGACTGTTGTGCATGCTGTCAAGGGGTGGTTTGTTCCAAGTAGTGCCAGGAAAGTTGAAATCTGCTGTCAATATTATTTTGTCGTGGCTAAATGTAGCCATATGTTCGCACAAATTATTCATAAATTGGGGATGAGAATCGGGTGCTCTGTATGCAGGAAATAACAAAATACACTGCCCAAAAATATAGACCTTTAAGGGGGGACACGGCTCTTCGGCTCCGAAAATCGGCCCAAAAATCAGATTTTCAGTCATTTAATTTTCGTGTTCCTCGCACCGTTCCACATCTGTATGAAAATTTTCATCATTATACCCCACGTAATTAAGAAGTTATAGCGATTTAAAAATGCAGTACCACACCCACTGCCCTTTAAATTGTGGACAAACGACACCCAATTTCGATCGCCCGGCGCATCGAAACTACGTGTTCTACGGCGGCCATTTTAGTCTCGTTCGAAAGCGCGGGCTTTCGGCTTAGTTTTTCTTTCGAGCAGCAACCCTGTACATGCTTCCTTCGCCAAAAAGACGAAAGAAAAAATAAATAGCGGCGCACGCAGCTATTGGCCGGTTTAGGCACGTAATCAAAATGGCGTCGTCTGGTTGGTTCCGGCAAGCTAGCCATGGAAATCGGACGCCCGGCGATGCCATTTTGTCTTTCTGCCGACCACGCTAGTGCAATGCGAGAACCATGCCAGGAGGCGCGAAGAAGTACCGCTTTGTGCACAAGTTCGGGCGAAAGCATGCAAAAGGAAAAAAACATGTTAATGACGCGACATTGTTGCATACTGTGCAACAAGCAAGTGCTAGTGGTACGAAATTGCGTGACGGTCACGTTGCGGGCGGCGACGCTTCTCCGTCTCCACTAGATAACGGCGGTGTTCTTCGTGCCAATTGTAGTCGCGTACTAATTGACACCGCGCCTGTCACTAACAGTGACATAACTCAAGCGAGTGCCCGTGAGCAGTCTACACTTGATCGACTGGAATCGACGCCGGCGCCGGCACGAAAGACCGCGCTGTTCGCCGATGCAAGTGGTGCATCCGCAGGATCAGACGCAGACAGAACAGCCTCCTATGCAATAATTGACCTCAGCGTTGCAAACGTCCTCTTGGATGCCGTGCGGTGCAAAACGTGTTGCGGATGCGTGAAACTGATCGTGCTATGTGACAACTGTGGTGAGATTGCGGCCGAGTAGAACTTGCGGAGGGTTGACGGTGAGAAAAAGTGCAATCCTTTCGAGCTCAATATTCTTGCTAGTCGAGCAATGCTGTCGACCGGTAACGCCCAGACAGCAATGAACGATATCTTTTCGGTGATGGGATTGTCGCGCCGTGGAATGCACAACAAGACGTTTCAACGGCACTTGAAAAACACACTGCGACCTGCTGCTACTCGAGCAGCTGCGGCAGCTATGGCACAGGCCGCGCAGGCAGTGGCGAAGGTATATGACGACTTGTGTTTTGGACACAAGGGGAACATTGCCGTGTGTTACGACGGCACATGGATGACGCGCGGGCACTCATCACATATAGCCGTCGGTGCCGTAGTGGAACTCTTCACTGGTTATGTGCTCGATTATGTGGTGCTGTCAAACTTTTGTCTGGGCTGCGAAACTGGCCCAAAGCCGAACACTGACGGCTATGAGCTCTGGAGATCGTGCCACGAGTGCCAAAAGAACACCAACTGCGAGGCTGGCCAAATGGAGGTAGAGGCAGGCAAAATTCTATTGAGAGGTCTCTACAGCACCACAACATGCGCTACACAACGATGTTATGCGATGGGGACAGTCGCACGTTTAATGCCCTTCAAGATGCCAAAATCTATGGCTACATTGAAGTAGTCAAGGAGGATTGCATAAACCATGTGCACAAGCGTATGGGAGCAGCTTTGCGCAACCTCTTGCAGAGGCACAAGGGTGCAAGAAAACAAAGTCTTGGTGGCAGAGGAAGGCTCACAGCTGATCTAGTTGACAAGCTAGCTATATATTATGGCCAAGTGCTAAGGTCAAATGTAGGTAATGTGGATGCCATGAGCGCCGTGATGGCAACATATAACCACTTCACGTCTACTGATGACTGCCCCAATCACACTTTGTGTCCCACTGGTGAGCAGTCTTGGTGCCGCCACAATGCTGCAAAAGCAAAAGAGGAGCCCGAACCGAAGCATAAGTGCAGTGTGCCAAGCGATGTGGCTGAAGCTCTTTTGCCCGTGTACAGTCGCTTATCAGAGAAGAGCCTGCTGCAGAGGTGAATTCGGGGGAAGACCCAGAATTCAAACGAGAGCTTCCACTCGATCATCTGGACCTTGATCCACAAAGAGCGGCATTCGTCACTGTTAGCTGTGGAATCTGCCATAGCAGGAGCTGTGCTGCACTTCATTGCCGGCTGCAAGCATATAGCAACAGCAATTCTGCAAGAATGCAACGCGAACGTGCCAGCAACTGTCTCCAGGAGAGCTCAAGGAAAGGACTCTAGCTGTAACACGCGTTCTGCGAAGAAGCGGGCGGCTTTGCTTGGCTTTGCTAAAGCGAAAAAAAAGAAGCACCGCGACAGCATGCACCCTGACTACTATGCTCCTGGTGCATTTTGAAAGCATGCGAAGGTCTTTGGGGTTTTCTTTCCTGATTAAATATGCTGTGAGGCTTGAGTGTTTCTCACAATTCCCTAATTTTGGTGGTGTTGCATTTTTGAAAGATTAATATCTCCGGTCCTGTTCTTGCTATTGCTATAATTTTTTTATTTTTTTTTGCTAGAAAGGGAACCTTGTGAGTCACATGACACCAAGGTAAATTCAATGACCACAAGAAAAAATTTACTGAGGTTATCTGTCTTGGGTACCCAAATGGACCTTTCCTTTCAAAAGTTACCTATTACATTACTTAGGCTGAAATTGGCATAAGCCATTAATTTTTGCTTTAGTTCACTTTCAACTAGTTTCTGATCATGTTGACATATCAATCATTGACATAATTTACATGTAGATACAGTTGAATCCCGGTACAACGAACGCCGCTTCAACGAAATTTTCGCCACAACGAAGTAATTTGCATTCCCCGTGAAACCCCCATAGGACTTAATGTATTAAAATTTCCTCAAAAACGAAGTACTTTGCGAGCACGTGTTCGCTTCTACGAATTTTTTTTGCGAATTTTCGCGGGTGAGTGGCCCCTCCGTCTTGTCTTTCTTCAGAAGTTGAGTGCTGAAGAGCGACTTTCCCGTTCCCGCCGTTAATTTTTTTGCATCGCAGACTGTTGGGGGGGGGGGGGGTACGCACACTCAATCGCACATCCTCCTCGCGCACACCCTCGTGTGCTTTTTTTTTTTTTCTCCAGATGCCCACGTGATTTTTGAAGTGACGTCACGCCCCGCTCATTGGCTCTTTGCTGGGCTTCTTCGATTGATGTAGCTCGCTGTCATGGTGCTCGCGGTTTCCTGTCAAGCACGAAAGCGCGTCATGATCACTTGCTAGCGGTGTTGGCTGGTAAGCGTTCGCGGCCTCCAAGCGAAGAGGGGCTCCTCGAAAGCGCGTGTAAAATGCGCCAGCGCACGCCACCTGCTAGCGTCTTCGGCCGCGTCCTCCGTGGCCGCGTCGTCTGCTAGGCACCGAGCGCGTTTCAGGCAGTCTGTGTGGACCGGTGGGCGGAGCCATCGGTGGGCGGAGCTTCGTGTCCTGTCGGAGAAAAAAAAAAAAGGAAAACGCGAGAGTGCAGGAAGAAGCCCACTCCGCTTCACCATTTCTTCCTTTGTGTGTGCACCGTTTAGCGTGGTCTCGTCGCGTCTCTGCTCTGCTGAATTCCTAGGATGTCGCCGCCAGCGAAGAAGCGGAAATTTCTTTCGCTAGAAGAAAAAGCGCGTATTATCGCCGAAGCAGAAAGCGGGAAGAAGAAGTCGATTATTGCGGCAGATTTTGGCATCGCGCCGAGTTCGTTATCAACGATACTCAAGAGCAAAGAAAACATCTGCAAGGCACTTGCGTCGGGCACTTCAGCTCAACACAAGAAGGTGACGCAGCCAACTTACGAAGAGCTCGATAAGGCTGTCTACACCTGGTTTGTCGAAACGCGAGCCAAGAACATCCCGCTTAGCGGCAGCATTGTTCAGCAGAAGGCCCTCAATTATGCCTGTTTGCTAGGCCTGGATGACTTTAAGGCCAGCACAGGTTGGCTCAATCGCTTCAAAGTGAGGCACAACGTCGTCGGGAAAGTTTTGTGCGGGGAAGCAAGTTCCGCGGACACTGGCGGCGCCTCAGAATGGGTGGTGGACAACGTGGCTGATATCATGAGCGGCTACGTGCCGTCCGATATAACGCGGACGAGACGGGCCTCTTTTACGAGATGCTGCCAGCGAGGACACTGGATTTTAAAGGGCATCGTTGCCAGGGTGGCAAGCACAGCAAGAAAAGAGTGACAGTGCTGCTGTGCACGAATATGGATGGGTCGGACAGGCGTCCCCCGTTAGTTATTGGGAAAAGTGCTAAACCGCGCTGCTTCAAGGGAAACAGAAGCCTTCCCGTCAAGTACGTCGCTAACGGGCGGTCGTGGATGACCCGTGCCATATTTGCGGACTGGCTTACGGCACTTGACCGCGACATGAGCAGGCAGAACCGAAAGGTTTGTTTGCTCTTGGACAATTGTTCTGCCCACCGCATCGACGACGTCAAGTTGTCAAGCGTTGAGGTGAGATTCTTCCCGCCTAACTGCACTTCGATCATTCAGCCGCTGGATCAAGGCATTATCAGAAGCGTGAAGTGTGCTTATCGGGAGAGGCTGATTCAGCGTATTCTTTTGAATATCGAGACGGGCAGGGAGACGAAGGTGGACCTCTTCATGGCTCTGCAGATTATAGCTGCTGCGTGGAACGTGACGCGGTCCACCTTGATCAACAACTGCTTCAAGCATGCCGGGTTTGTTGACCAGGAGGCGACCAGCACAGCTGCAGCCGCGGAGGATGACGCTCCATCATCGTCGACTCCGGGGATCAGTACGGCCTGGAAATCCCTCCAGGATGCAGGAAACATCCCCGGCGATATCGAGCTGGACGATTTCCTCAACGCTGATGCGGATGTGCTTGTTTACAAGGAGCTCAGTGATGAGGACATACAAATTAAAAGTGTTCGCGAGCCAGAAGAGCCGCCGTCCGAAGCTGAAGACGACTCCGCCCAGGATTCATCCGCCTTGGCAACCTCGTCGCAGGTGTTGGATGCCTTCGATCTTATCAGGAAGTTTCTGGGCTCTCACGACGACGACGTTGCGATGGCTTTCATAACAGAGTGTGAGAGTCGCGTGACACCGCTGCTGGCAGCAAAACGCAAGCAGACAAAGCTTACGCACTTCTGGAAATAATTTTTTTTTCGCAACGCCGCCTCTCCTCCTCCTCTTCTCTCAAAGCTCCTTTGGCAGCTTTTTTTTTTTCAACGGTCCCTCTCGGGGCCACCAATCGCGCTTCGGCAGAGCATGCAGGCACGATGCTTCCCGCTGTGTCTCACTCGAGTTCCTCTCTCTACACCAAGTCGCCTATGCGCAGACACATGGTGCAGTCGTTTCGCGCCACGCACTTTCACGTGCGCGGCGACGTAAGAACAGTCGTATGCAACGCCAGCCCGGGATCAGCCGACTCGGGCTGTAATTTCTCGACAACGAAATTCCGCGACAGCGAAATTTTTCGTACGCCCCGCCGATTTCGTTGTGGCGGGATTCAACTGTATTGTGAGATGTTTTTTCTCGTTTTCTCAAAACTGCAATTTTCAGGGTTCCGCAATTTTGGAGGAGCGATATCTCTTAAACTATTTGTGCTATAGCTCTCATTCTTGTTATGTTAGAAAGAAAAACTCTTGGACAGTGCATTAAGACTAAAATATGTTCAGTTATTACACAGCAACATTTACAAAATTAATTATAAATCTTGGGTGCCAACTTGGGCTTTTTGTCACAAAAGTTTGACTAGGTGTAACCTTGGTTGAAATTCTTCTAGCACATTAATTCCTGTCTTGTTGCACTCTGTGATCCTTCTAGATCACTCTGGCAGGTCTATTCTCATCATGCCACAGAGTGTTTAGTAATTAGCCCACCTCCAAATGAGCAACGTTAATCAGGTGAAATTTTGAAAACTATTTCATCTACAAGAAAACTAATCAGATATTTGAAATCAGTATGCAAAAATATACAAATGGTGCAAGTTTCAACCAGATCCACCCATAAATAAGGAAAAAAGTTCTAAGAGGGGTGTCCCCCCCTTAAAGTGTCACTCATGATTGTCAATCTGTTGTAAAAGAAATGCAGACAATGGTTTGTTTTTACTAGAACGGCAACTCCGTCTCTCTTGACTCTCTATCACGGCGAAATACGCGAAAAGTGACACTAAACTGAACACACATGCACACATTTTGTACGTCCATAATGCACTCAGCACAAGAAGCAGCGCTTGCTGGAAACCCACTTGGTTGGCTCGAAGTATCCCTGGCTCCTCAATGTGACATCACCTTAGCCGACATGGACAAGGTTTCCCTCTCCGCTGTTCTCCTCTTCTGCGCCCGTGCAGTACGCGGGAGATTTGAACACTATGCTTTCAATTGGTGATTGTGCCATTGTTTTAGCCAAAATCGAAAAATTAACTTCACAGACATGATCAACCAGTCTACTTCAGAACACTAGACTGTAAGCAGATCAAGAAACTGTCTCAGTATCCTTTTTAAAAAAAGTCATGGTTTATTGCTTTACTATGCCAAGCATTATCCCAGCTTGTTTCTTGTGCAGAAAATTTGTTTGTGCTTTGGCCGTCATTTTAAGTGTCAAAACAGTAGTGAAAGCTAATCTAATAACCAAATTTATGGGTACATAAAAAAAGATTTATCTCATGACCATGAATTTTTTTTATATGCATAAAAGACATTGTGCTTTCATACACAGTAATTTGAAGTGAATTGGCTTTATTTTTTCTTTAAATATAAAATGCTGAAAAATGTACAAAACTAGCAATTTAGAAAACATTGTCAAGTTTATGTTGTTGCTGTAGTCATTCCAACTGTACCTCAATTTGTCCAGAAGGCAAAGAAGCCAATAAAAATATTTCGGAGTTTATAAAACGTAAGCTGTGTGCAAAAAAAAAAAATTATGATCCTGAGAAAGGTTGCTTTTTGTGGTATATTCAGCCATGAGTTGCATAGTGATGTGTTTCTAGTCAAGATATGAGAGGTGGTATGTTGCATGGTACTAGTCAGTGGCATTTATTTCAGGAAGTTTAATTGGAACATTTTACGAGAAAGTCATTTTGCAAGTTCAGCCCCCACACCCACTCTGGCGTTGCTCCGTGCCTGCTCTTCACTGCAGTGTACGATGGAGCCCGGATGAAAACACACACTTAATCAACACTGCGCTGCCCAAATACGATAGTTCACTGGGCTTGGACACTGCCAGCTTCAGCATTACAGAAATCTGCTCAACGGCACAATTACAAAAAATGAAAATTACCTAAGTGGCCACATAGCGGATGCTTCAGGACACCTCACATGGTTCTGTTGGCTGTGGCTGTTTCTGGGTTTATTTTTTTTAAATAAACGTCAATGCTTCTGCATAGTATGGTTATATTTGTGAGCCTTGTGAAGAAAGCTGTGTTTAAGGACAGGTACTTTTTAAGGCTGTTTCAGTGGGGTATTTGCTTCTTTCTCAGAAACGCACCAATCATGTTATCTCCTTACAGGTTAAAAAGCTGATCCGCGATGATCCACGATATGCCAAGTTTTCATCCAGTGAACGCAAGTGTGAGAAGGAATTTAAGGAATACTTGAAGGACAAAATGGCTGCTGCTAAATCTGACTTCCGTGAGTTGCTGAAAGAAACTAAGACAATAACATACAAGTAAGTATTTTTTTTTATCTGGAACCTCAAAGGGAAGTCCTTGCACATACAGTAGCCGACGGGTAATTCGGACTCCAATAATTTGGACTTGTAGGATATTTCGGATCTCGATGAGGCACCGTCAGTCACCTCATAGAAGCGCATACATATTCGCAACGGATATTTCGGACTTTTTAGATTTTTCGGACTAATTTCAGTCGTCTGCAGGCCAAAATCAGCCATCTTATCGGCTTTTCGCCGGCTCAAAATGCGCCATCTTGGATTGAGGTGGATTTATGCTGCAGTTGGCTTGGCTTGACACACTTTCGGTGCCTCATTGTTGCCAGTAGAGGTCCGTGCGATCTCTGACACTTGAGGTGGCAGCCGGATTGTCATCGCCGCCAACTTGCTCTTGTCGCCGCATTGCCGCGGGCAGTTATCGCTTGTCCCATACATTGAAAATCGGTTGTTGAGAAGGAAATTGTGCAGGAGCTATCTCACATCTCGGTAGAAAAGGATAAATGAGGGACTGAGAGAAGAAAGGAAAAAAAGAGGTGCCGTAATGGAAACATGGCCACTGCGGTCGGGTTCCAACCCGGGTACTCCGGATCAGTAGCCGAGCCCTCACCACTGAGCCACCGCGGCGGGTGTCTCATACGTTCGCCATTCGCCGTTTCATCACTTGGGTTTTTCTGACCGCGTTGACCGAGTGGCGCTCAGTCTTCACGAAGTTACATCTGTTCGCTGTTTTGTGATTGCGTCCGGCGGTTCCGCTGCTTTGAAAGAAAAGTGCCTTATCTTTGCGTGTGTTTAATGAGCAGTGTGGTGCACAGTCGGGTTGTGGACAACATGGTCCTGCCGGGTCCGTCAAAGAAGCGTGGGAAGTATTCCAACTAAATGCGGTGACCTTGCTGTCTAGCGTGTACAGTGAAAGCACAACCTTGGCGCAAATCGTCGCCAGCAAGAGAAATTTGCCGTAAGGTAAAATCAGTGACATTTTTAAGCCGATTTCATCTCAATAAAGTGATTTTTTTGTACTTCACGGATTTTTCGAACTTCAATTATTCGGACCATTTTTCGGGTCCCTTCGAGTCCGAAAAATCGGTCGGCGACTGTAATAAAATTTGGTTCCTTGTGTTGTGCAGGTCCAAAAAGCAAATTGAAGAATCGGAGCAGCACTTGTTGGACATACAAAAAGTGCTTGAGGTATGCGCCACAGTGTTGTCATGAAAGTGGCATCTTTTATTGCAAAAGGAATCTGCTACATACCCTGTGCATGTGTTACACAAGTGTGCTATGCAAAACATGAATTGTGTATGGGCCAGGGAGTCTTGGCTGCTGTTATTGCGGTGTGAATGTGAGCATTGAAAAGCTTGATCTGTGCCTCTTTGCTTTAGAATAGACAAGCACATGTTGATATGCCAAAAGGGTGTCATTAGCTCATGAAGTATTGCACTGCCTATGGCAAGGCTTATGTTTGGCCATTTTATGCGTTAGCAGCAAGCAAGCTCTGCATAAAGAGGTCAGTTGCCACCAGCTGTTTTGTAAGAGCCGTTCTCGATTGCAACACTTTTGATGTGTTAGGGGGGGGAGTTTCTTAAATGAAAACGTCTGTTGATAAGGCGCAGGTACGAAATCTTCGGTCAGGCAGTATTTATTTACTGCGTGGTAGTATGTATTTTTGTGTGCTCATTCTAAATATGCAGTTTAATTTTTGCATTTAGTCTTTGTGCAATATTTTGTTCACTTCTACAAGCAGCAGAGAACCAACAATCACGCGTGAAAGTTGGCGAGCCCTTCCCGGTGGCATTTTCATGCTCACACCCTTCTCCGTCGCTCGCATCTACGTAAACACGTTGAGAGATGGTTTTTGGTTGGATTCTTTCAGGCGTCGGGCAGCTACCATGGCCGCGGCCAGTAAGTGGCGTAGCTCCGGCGGGTCAGGAAGCTCTCCCCCGGAGGTGGGGCCGGCGTAGGAGCGCGACCTTTCAACGTACAAAAAGTGACGAGAGGAGAGGGAAAGGCGCTAAGACGCTGAGATTCAAATTTTGACTACAGATAACTGTTTCTACAAAGGGCATTAAAAAAAAATCTTCCTGGACAATATTCGTGAAGCGGTGCTTTAACATCCCAGGCATACCACAACTATAAGCCCCTTTCAGAGCCCCTTTAAGAAGTTTTCTGCAGAGAACTTGCTAAAATGCATGCCATTTGGTACGTGGGGTCCCGAAGTGATACGTGGGGTTCTTTAACGTGCACTGACATTGTACAGCAGACAGGCATTTTTGCATTTCAGCTGCATCATAATATGGCCGCTGCAGCCGGGATCGAACCTCCTGTTTGATGTCAGTGCATGTTAAAGAAATTAACCTGGAGCCCTCATAGTATGGCATCCCTCGTAGCCCACCTGTTGCTTTGGGTGTTAAATCCTGCAAATGACAATTTACGACCTTCGAACCGGCAGCCAAATGCTAAAGCCACTGTGGCAGGTATGCATGCCATTTGTTTTTCTTTGCATTAAGGAATGCAATAATGGTACAATTACATATTATCCTCCCTATCATAGAACTTCAGTTATAGAGTTTTGAAATTGTCACGTCAAAAATGGGAATAAAAATTTCCCATTTCTGAAGTGGGAACTTCAAAACCCTATGACTCAAGTTCTATGATAGGGAGGATGATAGGTAATTGTACCACCATTGCATTCCTTAGTGCCAAGAAAAATTGCTCTGGCACGTTGCGTAACGGAAATAGAAACGTTTGTTTGCTGCTTTGACGTGCAAGGGCAGAAGTAGATATTACTTGAATATGCATCAAACATATATTGCTTTCCATTAAGTAACGCGTGCAAAGATTGGCTGCCGAAGCGTGGTCTATTTACTTCTATCCGCGACTGTACATCAAAAGTGACAACTTCGACTTGCTATAGGCCAAGTTCTATGATAGGCAGGATGATAGGTAATTTTAGTAAGCATGTGCGAATAGTAAATTATCTGTTCAAAGCAAATACGGAGCAAATACATTTAAACCTAGGTGTAACAAACGTCCATTATCGCAAATTCCTCTATATAAAGTTTTCCAATTCCCCAATGCCACCTCCATTGACGCACGTGTATTTGAGACCTCCATGTAACGAAGGTGTTGCGGCAGTTGACCTTGATATATTGAAGTAGCTACACCATCTGTAGGGGGTATGCACTGGTGCACAGCTGCACCGCCACGCTGCAGTGCGCTGTCACCGGCCGCCATCATTGAGGTGCACGTAGCAGGTGAACTCCTGCTATGCAAGTATGTTTTCTTCACGTGTCGCATTCAGACTGCCGTTTGGAATTCGCGTGCATCAGAGATTCAAGGGGGATCAAACCCGCGACCAACTTTCGTCGCTGCGCCTGTTTTCTCGGCTGGCTCGAGCAGCGCTAACAAGCACACCTGCCCAATCAAAGTGGCATTCGTTTACAATGCATTTCGTGCGGCTATCGCGCCCGGCGGCTACTGGCTGAATCTCCGATGCACGCGGATTACGAGCAGCAGCGCGACACGCAAAGAAAACATGCTTGTGGAGCAGGAGTTCATCTATGACGTGCTCCTCGATCAAGGCGGCTGGCGGCGTTTCATTGCAGCACCGCTGCTGTGCACCAGTGCATACAGGGTAAACGTGGATATAACGAAACTGAAAAAAGTCCGAGATTTTTTGTTTCATCCAGGTTTTCGTGAGAAGAGTCGAAAGGACACTGCAGAAGGGAAACCAAAATAAGAAATAAATATAGGTGAAATCACCCTGAAAAGATTTACAAAAAACAGCATCACTCTAAGTCATAAACGCGGAAAAACGCTTCACAGCCGCTTTGATAGCTGCCACCACCTCTGCCGCGGCTCACGCAGCGCCGCTACGAGTGGGGTGGAGAGGGTGGGGGAGGCGAGGGTGTCGCGGCTGAGCTAGAGGACAGCGCGCACCACTGACATGTAGGCCTGCATAGTCCGATCGTCCGATAATAGGGCATAGGGAGAAAAAAACGACACGCATACACCAAATAACGTGGTTTGCCAAATTCACCTAGGCAAATGAATGAAACAAAAAAAATGAGACAAAAATAAATGCTTTCAAAATGTGTTACGTAGTGTTCAGACAGCAGCAATCCAATGTGCACTGAGCATCATAGTCTCAAGCCCTTACCGTGCGATTATTTATATGCTGCTGATTCAATGAAAAAGTTGCCGACGGATTTTTTAGACACGTTGCATTTGATGCTGCAATTTCTCCGACCTAATTTGCATGGCATACAGTCACGTGACTGCACTGCGCACGCAGTATCTCGTGTTCTTACCACTGCCGGAGGAGGCAATGCTCCAAGCCATCTGTTACACGAAAGTCTAAAAATGTCATTGAAGGCATCGCATGCACGGTGGATGTGGTACAGTGTTCTAGAAGGCTTTGTAGTGGCAAGTGTGAAGCGGGTTTCGATGGGAGGTGCTGAATGAAAAAAAAAGCGGTTGGCCGCGCACAGCGCTGCCGTCGAATACTGGAGGAGAAAAGCTAGCCGTCTATGTTGCTGTGTCGCTGCATTCAACGAGTTTTAGCATTCCCGTTGGAAAAGGGTGACGGTTTAAGCTCGTTGGGGTAACAAAAGCAGGTAAGAGAGTGCCTCGGAGACATAAAATATGCGAAAAGTTACAAAACGCGAGGCGGCTCAGCACGCATATCGAACCCTCTACAACTAGCCGACCGCGAACACGTCGCCCGAGCGGTGCACCCTGCAGATGCATTGCCTGCCAAAGGCACACACAGCAAAACACCATCTGGGACAAGGAATATGCACTGCAGAGCAAATAGGCAGCCAGCGAATGCGGGTGAAGTTGACAAGCAATTACAAGTGATAAGCAGTGTAGCTTGAGAAGTGAATGAAGAATGGCTAAAGTGAAAGGGAGGTGAAACCACTCGGCAGAAACGCGGAACAACGGTAAAGCAATAGAGAAAAGGTGTGGACGAAAAGTAGATGTGGGAAAAGCGAAAATGAAAGGTTTGGTTCGGTTTTATGGGGTTTAACATTCCAAAGCGACTGGTTACGAGGGACACTGTAGTGGAGGACTCATGATAATTTCGACAACCTGAGGTTCTTCAGCGTGCACTGACATCGCACGGTATGCTCGGGCCTCTGACACTTCGCCTCCATCTAAATGCAACCGCTGCGGTCGGGATCGAGCCCGTGTCTTTCTGGCCAGCAAGCCGAGCACTACAACCACTGAGCCGCGGTGGCGACAAAAGGGAAGGAGAGCATGAAAAAAAATCATAGCAACCGCATTTCTGCTGCATGATCCAGAGCATCGATTTCGCGATGCATGTGATCCATATTTGATGCATAGTGATGTGAGCACCTATACGGCTTGTCAACTTCTAAATGTCTCCAGGCAGCACGGTCTCCATGCAGACTCCTGGCAGGACGAAAACGGGTGCCTTTATAAAACGTGTATGAAAAAAAAAAAGCTCATGGATTTTAGTAGCGAGTGCAATGGGGGCTTTTATTACTCTAATATGTCCATTGTTCAGAATTTCTGGAGCAAGATGACAATTGCGCCATGTGGCATTCATTTTAAAACAGCAAAAAGACCAAAGCTGACAGATTCCTGGAAGTTAACTTTGTTCATGACCTATCCAGCTAGTCTAACCTGTCAATGTTCTGCTCTGGTTTCATGACAGTGAAATTTCGTGTCAGCCAGATTTTTTGCAGGTCTCTGTGAATGTTTGTGTAGTGGAGTATCACTATTTTTTTTTATTTCATAGGGTCCAAAACTCCCTGCATGCACATTATATATGTGGCATGCTGGTGTAACAGCTGAATCTTCTGACCGGTCTTAACAGGCATCCGTCTAATGTTTATCTCTGCTGATTAGGGCGCTCGCTTGGGAGTGCCAAATCTTGGTGAAGAGGACTTGCATTTTGATATATGAGATGTGGCCTTTTGCAGTTCTCTGTCAGCAAGAAAAAATGTCGAGTCCTGGCCTTTTTTCTCTTGCAGAAGGACAAGCGATATCTTGTTCTGAGCTGTATTCCTGATGAGCGACGCAAATTGCTCATGGCATACGTGGAGGATCTTGACCGCAGAGGACCACCACCTCCACCCACTGCATCTGAGCCCACTCGGCGCTCCAACAAGTAGCTGCTGCTGCCTTTGCACCTCCTTTTAATGCTGTTCATGCCATCCCTCATTGTGTCCCATGCTTGCATCTGCAGATGCCTTGAAATAAAGGGCCCCTGTGAGAGGTGTGCCAATCCCATTTATAGTGTTTCTCGCATTTCTCCACACAGCAGCGCATGCTGCGACGGAATCCCGCCTGGTCCGTTGCAAATGCGTTGACAAAAATACACACCTTTACAAGGGCTTTATGGTACCGATGGACGTTTAATACAGTCGGATGCTGCTCAAGAACAACAGGGATTTACCCCCTGAATGCTTAAGTTGCGTTAGACTACATCTCACTATTTTAAAGCTCTCAAGAGCATCGTTGCACAATGGGGCTTGCATCAGGTGCAGAAGTCTTCACAGCATGCACTGCTGCCTTGCACGTGCTAGGCACCTGGGATTGCATACATGCAAAGAAGTGCAAAGTGAATATGTTGGTTCCATTTGTTGGGAGGGTCTTCTTTAAGCATTTGCTGCTTCAGTTCAGTTTTATCCAAATGTTATAGCCAGTTACTGAATATACATTAGCTATTATATAAGACCGTTCATGTCTAGTTGAGGATCTGCTTTGTACCTTGGATGAAGGTATTGATGTGTACTTGCAAATAAAGGTTATGAATGAGGGAGCCACTGCATAACCAAGGTGCTGAGGGAGCAAAATATGCTAAAAAATGCCCTCTGGGACTGCACAGCTACCATAGTTGATTTTTAGGTTTTCCATCCTACCTATATAAAGAGCATTTCTTCAGCTTTCAGAAAACATGTTACGCTTGGGTCTTCATGACTTCAAAAATGCTTTTTTCACCCTTTTCCGTGGTCGCGGCGAGCGGAGAAGTGGGAATTTTTGGAGGCTTTATCTAAAAATGCCTTCACATTACTGGGGATAGAATCAATAGCCTAGGTCAGTTTGTTTCCTAAAACAAAAAAAAGTACCGTATAAACGCGTGTAAGGGCCGCACCCCGTATTCCCAAAGGAAATATTTGAAAAAAAAAATCCGTGTAAGGGCCGCACCCAAACTTTCCAGGAAACACGCAAGAATAGCCTTCGAAATACATGCGCACAGGAGCTTCGAGGTGCCGCCCATGAATGGCGCCCAAGGCCGCGCCATCGGTTAAGAAAAAGGTTAAAGAAACAGAGAGAGCTCTGTGGAAAACAGGAATGCTGACAAAATCGGCACTGGGAAAATACCGGACCTTTAAACAGGAAATTGTCAAAGAAAATATCTATGATAATTGTAGGGGAAGCTCTTTGTTGTTTGAGGCCAGGACTGGAGTTTTGCGGACTAAGACATATAGAGTCAGGTACCACGAGATAGACACGCTGGGCATTGCGTGCGGAGAGGAGGAGGAGGAAACGGCTGAACACTTGATACTTTTCTGTAAAGTGCTTCACACTGCAGTGGCAAGCAGCGGGGCTGACATACCCAAGGCATTGGGGTTTAGGAATAGTGAAGGGAAAGTGGATTTTAAGAGGTTAGAAGTAACCAAGCGAAGGTTATCTGATTGGTGGCTAAAAGCAAGAGAGGAGTAAAATTTCACAAGACATGGCTAAGCGTAAGCGTCTACGAAAGATCGGCGAGCCAAAACCCGCAGACGACGCTTTTTCGCTGAATGGCGGCTGTGGCGCCATCTGTTTTCGGCAGTGGAAAGCGTACGACAAGGCCGCCGAGACCAACGTTACTAGATGGCCGAGTCGAGCGTTGCAAACAATATTCTTATTAAGGTAAAGCCTCTTTAAATCAGTTGTTTTGATATTTTTCCGCTCCATTAGCCGAAAATGTTGTAAGCGCTTCAGTTGAAGCGGACGCAAATGCCGAACGGCTATTCAAAGGGCGCTCGACTACTGATCCGGAGTTCCCGGGTTCGAACCCGACCGCGGCGGCTGCGTTTTTATGGAGGAAAAAACGCCAAGGCGCCCGTGTGCTGTGCGATGTCAGTGCACGTTAAAGATCCCCAGGTGATCGAAATTATTCCGGAGCCCTCCACTACGGCACCTCCTTCTTCCTTTCTTCTTTCACTCCCTCCTTTATCCCTTCCCTTACGGCGCGGTTCAGGTGTCCAACGATGTATGAGACAGATGCTGCGCCATTTCCTTTCCCCAAAAAACCAATTATTATTATTATTCAAAGGGCCCGCGCTCCTTGCAACGCTCGCCTCGGCGGCCTAGTCAAGACGCTTTCCGCTGCCGAAAACAGATGTCGCCACTGCCGGTTTTCAGCGAAGAAGCGTCGTCTGCGGGTTTTGGCTCGCCGATCTCTCGTAGACGCTTACGTTTTCGCATCATGTGCGCCTGAACTAAGTAAGTACCATTGTCAAACTTGCTACGATACAAAAGTTACCATAATACGGAAGCTCTGTGTGCAGTTTCACCGCAAACGAGCCAGCGGTTGAGGCGGGGAAATTTTTGAAAGTGTCAGCGATAAAAACGCACAATACTGTATATCTGTTGGCTACGTACAATTTTACGCTACTCTACAGCATGTTTTCAAATAAACGCACGCTGTAGAATGATTCTCGCGGCTAAACTGGTGAATTGTTCGAGCTCAAATTTCACGCAGAAATGGCATTTGGTCGGCAGAATTGTTTTATGCTACGTTTGGGGTACTTGCCTGAATCGTTAAGAAGAAATCTGATATTTGCATCGTCCGCAGCGACAAAACATAACAAGCCGCCTTCTCCGTGATTGCACCGGACACCAACTCTTGTGTCAATCATGGTGATTCGGCAAAGGAGGGTAACATTTTGAGGGAGGTTTGGGGACACTTTTCTACAGAATACTTTAAATTTTGTGGAATCTTGGCCAAACAAAAGGGTATGGACCTCCTTCACCCCGCGACGTCACGAGGATGCGGTGGCGCTGATGTCAGGAGCGACTTTCGCATGGTAGGCAAAACAGGTTCCGCTTGCCCGTGCTATGGTGGCTACCGCAGCTGCCGCAGCTATATACCGGCGGCTGCTTCAAGCCTGTGCACTGCAGAAGCAGCATGTATTGACCAGCTGCGTCACTGCTGGATCCGCGTAGTAGCATAAAAAATATTAAATTAGCCTCGATAGGTTTCTCGCGCATAAATGCCGCATTCGGAAACTGGCTAACAGGCATTGGGCCACGGTAGTAAAGCGCGAAGTCTGGGAGTCGATAGGCACTGCCACTCAATGCACTTAATAGCATTCAAGTTACTGCGTTCATGCACCTGAACTTCAGGATAGTAGGCAGATAATTGCTCAAGGAAAAAAAAGACACATGCAGCTGCACACGTACTTATCACCTTGAGCCGGAGTGGACGGGGCGCCGACAGGTTCACTCGCCCCCAAGGAATGCGTTTCTCTTGTTAATAGCACACCATGTTTTAATGGCGCGTTTTATCACATTTATTATTTACTTGAAACTGTTTCTTGATATGACGACGTAATTATTTCATTCGAGTAGAAAGAAGTCTGGTAAGTTGTGTCAATCTTGCGCGGTCGCGTTGGTGTGCTTAGAATAGCGTACCTTAAGTGTGCTAAACGCCATATGCTTTTTCATTGTATCATGCATGTGTCATGTTTCATGAGGTAGTACATGATCGCGAAGCTTGTTTGGAAAGAAGCAGCCGCAGGCGTGCTACTAACAGACACGTGGAGAGATTGAGAGGGGGTGCGGCAATGAAAAGTATTTTCGTTATTTATGCACGCGATATGAAACTAAATATCGTGGAAATTTGAAATTGCTACGCTAGTTTCAGTAATTCCTTTTATTTATAGCTATACCTGGTGCAGTTCTGGGTAATTATAATTAACACCGTCGTCAAGTCCCCCCAAGGTCTCAAATAATTGAGTAGATAGTGCGGTTTTTTTTTTATGCCAGCATGTACATAAAGCCCTGTTCTGTACGATGCCGCGATTAGTTCTTTTTCTACGGCACCTCTTCTTCCTTTCTTCTTTCACTCCCTCCTTTACCCCTTCCCCAACGGCGCGGTTCAGGTGTCCAACGATATATGAGACAGATACTGCGCCATTTCCTTTCCCCCCCAAAAAACAATTATTATTATTATTATTACAAAAAATAACTAACACAGTACTGCACGTGTAGGGAAAAAATCGAAAAAAATCGAAAAAAATTATTACGCTCCTCAACTGTCTGGAATAGTTTACGACAAATGGAATAATTTGATTTTCATGCGAATTACGAAGGTGAGTGATCCAGTCGCAGAAAATGTGAGAGGTCACAAAACGAACCTTAAAGTTTATTCCCTCGTTTATGGCATCTTCGCTTTCGCTTTGGTCAAAGAAATGCGGCACTGAAATCAAAGAAATTACCTCACAATTTTTGACGACCACACTTCTAAAAAGCGTAATTTATAAATTTGTACTCAATATTTTGCTATAATTTTTCGTCACGAAACTACACTTCAGGGCTAGGGAAGAAAACAATTCTAGAAATCAAAAATTTTCACCAAATCGACCAGCTTAACAAGAGGACAAGTCGGTCTGGCTGGTGCGTGGTCATGCGGCTAAAAACAGCGCTAAGCGAGACAGGAGATCAGGGACACGACGCTGTCCCCACTTTTCGCACAGCGCGACACGTACGTATGTCAGCAGACGATGAGCGCATGTCTGCTCCGACGAAACAAGGCCAGCACTTCCCCTCACTATTGTCCCGAAGTAAAATCATTCCGGCTAGTGCAGAGTGTCAAAACTTGTTTTATTCAATGCCTAGCGCATAAATAAACGGCAGGAACGCTTTCTACATGTTTACTACTAACCATATATACAATACAGTGGCAAACTATTTCTCTTTATAGGCCGCACGTGGCCAACGCGAGCTCGTGTACTGGCAACAAATTACTAAGTTGGAAGTATCGACCATTGCTATGATAATAATAATAATAATAATAATAATTGGTTTTGGGGGAAAGGAAATGGCGCAGTATCTGTCTCGTATATCGTTGGACACCTGAACCGCGCCGTAAGGGAAGGGATAAAGGAAGGAGTGAAAGAAGAAAGGAAGAAGAGGTGCCGTAGTGGAGGGCTCCGGAATAATTTCGACCACCTGGGGATCTTTAACGTGCACTGACATCGCACAGCACACGGGCGCCTTAGCGTTTTTCCTCCATAAAAACGCAGCCGCCGCGGTCGGGTTCGAACCCGGGTTGCTATGATTCGCAGAAACTGGAAACGCGCCTACAAGCCATGAAAACCCGCGCTCAACACCTAACCGCCGCGGTGGCTCAGTGGTTAGGGCGCTCGACTACTGATCCGGAGTTCCCGGGTTCGAATCTGACCGCGGCGGCTGCGTTTTTATGGAGGAAAAACGCTAAGGCGCCCGTGTGCTGTGCGATGTCAGTGCACGTTAAAGATCCCCAGGTGGTCGAAATTATGCCGGAGCCCTCCAATACGGCACCTATTCTTCCTTTCTTCTTTCACTCCCTCCTTTGTCCCTTCCCTTACGGCGCGGTTCAGGTGTCCAAAGATATATGAGACAGATACTGCGCCATTTCCTTCCCCCCCCTCCAAAAAAAAAAACCAATTATTAACACCTAACCGCGACGCCACTCCCCGACCTTTTGCCTACCACGAGCTCGCTAGCGACTGCAGCGCCACCTCGTTTGTTTACAAACATGCAGGAGGTCCATAGACACCTAACTTTTGGGTACGTGTTTTCTTATTTGTAATGATTTGTAAGGCATTATTATACATGGATTACCACCTGGTATTCTCCTACGACCGCTAAATAATTTGTAATCGCATTTCTTCTTGTGCTGTTTCAGTTTCGGTTTCAACAGCGGAATGAGGACTGTGATGTGAACGTGTGCTTACAGGTCACGTGGACATGAAAAAGCTGCAATATAATCGTTGCTTCCACACTAGTTGTCATTCCGGCTCTTGAGTAAGGCTGGCTCCAACACTGCAGTGAATTAAAGTGACTATGCAATATATTAATTGAGGTTACGTGAAGCAGGCGAGAGATAGGCATTCCATGACTCGTCACCCCAGCGCAAGAATTTTTTAGCTAGCATCAATAACAGCGAAGATATAGACGATTAAAAATTACGCTCCTCCTCTCCCGCCTCAACTCTTACACGTGAGGCACCAGGAAAAAATAAAACAGCTCTGGGACTGGGCCCCACCCATTAATACGTCATCTGATGACGTTCGGTTTGCGTCTTCCGATTGTCGCACTCAGCGCCCCAGCAGCAGCGTCGGCAGCGTCTCTCCGGTCTCTCTGGCCTTCCTGGATTGCGGTGCGCGTCGGATTCCTTTGCGTGTCGTCTTGTAGTTTTAAAGGGGCTGCGAAACACTGCTTGAACGGAGATGCAAATATTTGTCACACAGACGCTGACATAAAAAGAACTGCAGGAATCGATGCATAGGAACGGGAGTTCTTCAATGAATCAATTTAAAAATACAAGCAAACAAAATTCTGCCCTCAGCTCGATTCTCGCGCGGCTTCCCATTCTCATTTCACTCTCCCAATGACACGGGGCGGGACCAATCAAAACAGCCTATCTGAGCCCGTTGTGGAGGTTTGCACACCATGGTTGCCTAATCGCTGTAACTCATTCTTGCCAAGGCTGGTAGCGCCATTTTCATTTCTACAACCCCGTGAACGCCCAGCTGACCCAGCGATGCTTCTTCACGTCGACGGCGCAGAAGGGAACACTGATCAGTGACATTCCCTGACTTATGGATCCGAACGCGCTCCGAACTGGATCCAAACTCGAGCGTGAAATACTGCGACGGAGTGACGGCCTGCGCAAAATACTAGATACATTTAGCATAGTGCGTACCGCTACTGCTTACCGCCTACCATGGCCCGTCGCTAGGAACGCCCTGATTGGTCACGGCGAGCAAGGCGCGCGCGCTGTTGACGGGAACGTGCCGCCCGGTGATCTTCCACAAGCTGACGATGCGCACTGCTAAATGTGAAACGAATGGCTTTTTTTTTGCATCCTTCCTTGGCACCGAAACGAACGCTTGTAGAGTGCAATGGCTCGATCAGATCGATTCCGCAAAGCCGTTCTCAGATACATGCGAGAGTATAGCCATAAGTATTTTGTGCTACGTCATCGGATGTGCACAGAGAGGCGCAAAGTCCGATGCAAAAAGTAGCCGCAACCTTTCGTGGTGTATTTTTGTTTTACTTGTTTTACAGCGCTTTTATCTAAGGTAAACAAGTTGGTTTTGCTGATGTAATATAAAACGCCAAAATTTGACAGAACGTATTTCTATTTGAGTAGAACATGTTGGGGGGCTAGTTGGTGCATATGAACAGAAAAATTTTTTGTCGCTAAATCGGACAACACACAGCAAGAAAGACTGGACAGATGCATCCTGTCCAGTCCAGTCTTTCTTGCTGTGTGCTGTCCGATTTGGCGCCAGAAGTTTTTCTCTTGGTATCTCTATTAACACAATTTGCAGTATATTTACTGTTTGTGCAATCATAAAGCTCCCATTAAGTGATGTCATATCCACTAGTAAATACCGCCACTGCATGGCGACACCGTCAACGTCATGAATTTGTTTTTTCGAGCTAATTAAAATATTAAAAACCGGAGTATACGCGGTACGACCGATGCTATGCAACCAGCATGCAAAACAATGCGCTGATTGTGTGTTTCGTGGCCCCTTTAAGGGCCTGTCACTCTAGGCCAACAGTCGGCCGATTCGGTCTGCCAAAACCGTGTAACCGTGTCATCGTGATGTCTGGCTCTATTACACTGTGCTGACGAAAACAGTCGGCCGAGTGTCGGCGCCAGGTCTTCCCCAAGATGGCAGTTTGCCGATGGTTCATCAACTCCCATGTCACACTAGCGAAAATACGTGCGAGACCTCCCGCCGACTTGGCCTTTTCTCGTTCTCACTCTTCTTTTTTTCATAGCTCTTTTAAATAAATCCCTATATTATAAAGCAAACTCCTTAACAATCGTGATTATGAACATAGATTGAGTGTCGCCCAGTAATGAGCGGCACTGACTGTTCGGTCAGAAAGGCATGGCACGAAAAATAAATCCAGTCGCTCGCAGGTTAACAAGGGAAAGATTATTTAAGGCTAAAAAAATTAAAAAAGCAAAAATGAAACACTTAGTCACGCGGACCCGAACTTGGGACCTCCAGACTGAGAACCTACTACTACACCCACAACGCCACGGAGGACAGAGCTATTTCCTGCCTTCAGAAGTGCACATCCGAAGTGTACGTAACACTCGCGACGGGAGTAGAGAGCCTACATGTTGTGCGTCTCCGCCTTCTTTTAGGGTGGTGTCGCCTTTTGACCTGGCTCGTGCCGCCGCCCGCCGTTGACCAGTGTTGCCAGCAGACGTTGCCGCGCCATTTTGGTCCCCAGTCGGCATGCCGTCGCCGTGCGCATAAGGCTGTCGTCTTGCTGCTGCAGAGTGTTTGTGATTTTCGCTCTCGACGGGAAGTCTTTAATGATGCTAGCACTGTGAGCACGTTCAGAGTTGTGTGAACACCGAAAATGCCCGGGTGTTGCGTCCCGCAATGCACGAACCACTGCAGGAAGGGCACACGAATGTATCGTTTCCCGGCTAGCCCGAACCGACGAAAGCGCTGGCTTGTGCAAGTGAAAAGGGACGGCTGGGAGCCCACTGCTGCTTCTCGTGTTTGCGCTGTGAGTATTATACCTCGCTTCACCATGTATTTGCGCGCGTACTTATTGCCACATTCTACATTTTTGAAGGGCTCTATACTTGTGTGTTTTTTGTGAGCGCGGACGGCCGTCCCAGGCAGCTATCAGCTGATAGCTGCCGGCGACGGCCGCCCGTAGCCGAGCGTGCGCGCAAGTGGAGGCTATGCGTTCAATTACCCCGAATTAAGAAGGTACGAAACGTAAATGTTCATAATTAAGCCTGGTTGTAGAACATGTTCTAACTTGGCAGTCGCATTTCAATCTTGGAATGCCCCGCAGTTCAGTTTTACGCATCGTTCAGCTACGTTCGGCTATCGGCTGTGTACGCAGTGTGCTGCATATTTATTGGGTATATTTATTGTATCTACGAAAAAAATAAATCGCTGTGTTGTTCGTGCTGAAATTCCGCACGGAGGTGGAATTTATGACTGATCCTTCTTTATACCGTGTTATTAAAAGTAATTGACCGGTTTGATTGCAAAAGATAAAAGCGAAGTCGTGCACTGCGAAACTTGTCAAACGTAGCTCAAACAAGTCGGGCCATAAAGGCCCATTGTGGTTATTTAATGATAAGGTCGCGTATGGTGGTTTAGGCACGAACAACCAAGTGATTTGGATGAAATATTTTTCGTTCAACCAGCACATAATTATGCACTCACGTGTATTTCATGGTAATGTACGGCGCAATTTCGTTCACATTCTGTTTAAAACAAACTCGATATGTTTATGGTAATTCGTAATTTCGACGCGCGTATAAAACATTAGAATGGCTCAAGATACGCTTTCTGTCAGTCATTTGGTGCATCACTCGGAAATGTAGACCGCATGGCCTAAATGTTTAATTGCAAAAAATAGCAGGTAATAAGTTTTCCATTGGGGTCCTCATTACATTAATTTTCCAGCAACTGAAACAACTTATTGTGAGTAAAGTTAGGTTCTTTTCTACTCCTTCCTTCCCTTTCCCTTCCTTTGCACCGGGGATGCCCCGTCGGAGACGGCTCTTGAAGGCTAGCTGAAGTTCCAGTTGACGATACCCAGCAACAACTGATACCTAGCAGGGGATATAACTTGAAGCTTTATATACAATAGTTTACATATATACAACAACGTTGAGCAGTGAGCACAACAGCAACATCGAACTGGTTAACATTAGGGGAGGCCCCTACCCGGCATAGCCGAAGATGCGTTACATATCCCCTTAGCCCAGAACCCTTTTTCCGGGCTCCGGGACCCAGTTTTAAAGACACATGGGCCCGGCCCACATTCATCAGCATCCAATCGTGCCAAACTCTTAACACGATTGGTTATTAGCCGTGTGGCCCGCCCTCTAACTTCCTTAAGGTACATAACCCTCTCCTAAATGTACATAGTGTAAAAAGGGCGATTTTCTCTTAAAACGTAGAACATTCCGAGAATTCGCACGCATACGAATTGGCTCCCTGGGTTACGTGCACCGCCCCACACTTCCACCGTCTTACACAAACTCTCTCCCCTATGAAAGAAAAAGCAAAACACATAAAAACAACATGTCAAAACACTTTCACGGGTACGTCGGTCTCCAGGACCCGTGACCTTGACGGTTCTCGGAACTAGCCACAGGCACTCTGAAACTGTCTGCTCTGTTGCACACCCCCACTTGGATGGCAGAGAGCTATATTTCATGGCCGATCCTGCCCACATTTTGAAAAATATTCGTGGTCAGCTTCTCCGTGCAGGCAGTTTTACCCTGGCGGTAGAGACAGCAAAGGAGCATGACATCCCAGGAACAACTGTTAGCATTGAACATGTTAAGGCTGTGCTCGAATATGATAGCAACAACGACCTCAAAATTGCTAATAAACTGTCAGACATTCACGTCAGCAACGGACACTTCACAAAAATGAAAGTTAACATCGCAGTGCAAATGTTCCGCGAAGCCCCTCCTGCCATTCGGTATCTAATCAAGCAAAAAGTCTTGAAGCCGGAAGCAGAAGCAACTGCATGGTTTTTTGACCTTGTGACTAAGTGGTACACTTTGATGTCATCAGGACACCCCATCGTCGCTTTAAGCCATTTTGATCTCGCAAAACACAAGGAAGCAGTTACAACCTTGGAGCTTGCATGTGCCACGTTCAGTCAAATGAACATGGGAGTGAATGCACATTGGAAGCCTTCTCAAGCCGGTCTCTTGGTGTCGACAACTGTTGTACTGCGCCTGTCGGAGGAGCTCCTGGCGAAGCGCGGATACTTGTACCTCCTCATTGGTAGGTTAACCCAGGATTGCCTTAAAAATATTTTCTCAGTAGTGAGGCTCAGGAAACCTGTACCAAGTGCGTACGATGTGAAATGCGCGTTGAAGGCGATTTGTGTTAGCCAGTTTCTACATACACCTAAGTCTTCTAGCTACAACATTGATGACAGTAATCATTTGGCTGACCTCCTTGATCCAAGCCTGAAGAAGCTGGCAGAAGGCCCCAGCCAGCAGTCTGAAGAGTTGGAGAACTTGTTTGTGATCGGTCTGATGACTGCGGAGTGCGACATCATAGCTTATGTGGGTGGTTTTCTTCTCAAGTCCATTATGAATTCTATAGACAGCTGCAAGAGCTGTGAAAAAGTATTGATTGACAGTACTTTTGTCGAATACAGCAGCCTTATTCACCTGAAGGAATATGTCAAGAATTCTGGAAACCTCATTCAGCCAAGCCAGGTTGTAATGAGTATTTTGATAGAATGTGAAGAGAACTTCAAAACTTTTGCAGAAATGGATGAAGTCATGAAGCTCAAGAAACCATTTTCTAGCATTTTGAATGCCCTGCAGAAGTCTGTAAAAATGCACGTAGGATGTTGCGACTTGCACAAGCCTAAGGTAGAGAAGATGCTTCTCGAAAAATATGTAAAAACAAGACTGAAGATTTACCTTCGACAGCAGCATGCACAACGGGTAAACGGGGCATCGAGCAAAACCTGTGCTGCCGCAAACTTGGAATAGCTCTGCAGTCAGCTTAGACTTCAGAGTAGTGCTGCAGTTGTGACCATTTTTTTTTAATGCAAAGACACCTGCAGGGCGTTAGTACGAGAGGCTGTGTGTTGACTCGTTGTGGACTGTGCGTTTGTTACGGACTCTACGCAACTTCAATGCCGCACATTGATGATCAAGGGAAATTTTTACCTTTTCTGCGTAACATTACATAGGTGTGTGTTCAAAACAGCTGTAAAATATTTTCCTGTTAAATTTTCTTTTTGCTGTCCATCACAGCCTGCAAAAGGTACCCAAAACCAATAAACGCTGGCATGCTTTCATTCCAACCATGCCTTTTGTTAACTTGGTTTGTAGCTGTCATAGCTAAGTGCAGGTTGCTAACGACGTATTTGTTCTGTACATTATTTTACCATGTCATGTAATTTTCAGCGTTTTGCTTGAGGTAATTTCCTTATGTCTGCTGGTTTCTCCAATATTTCTGTTCGTGTATGTGTCCATGCTCAAAGTACAACTGGTGCAGGTATTATCGCATTGATTGCTTTCCCACTGTGATCAGTGTAGCAAACTGTATTCTTCTCCAGCTGCTTTGTCGTAAAATGGTTATTTATGCTTTGCTCGTATCAGCATTGTGCACCTGTGTAAAATGGTTCTTTCTGCTTTGCTCGCATCAGCATTGTGCACTTGTGTAGCCCATTTTGGCTTTAATTTGGCTTCTAGCCGCTGTGTTTTCAGGATGTTTTTTCAGTACATGCATTGAAAAAGTCGCAAATGATCAATGTTACTTTTATAATGCCTTACCCCATTGGGCAAAGTGCTGTTTGAAATCGGATACTACTCTTCATAATTCGGACATATGTTTATATGCTTGTTGGATTTCCCATGTACCCCTTTGATTCGTCGAGCGGGTTGTTGCATGCCAAACAAGCATTGCAATAAAGTAACCTGTTGTGAATTGTGTGTGTGTGTCTTCCCGACTAAAATACATATAAATAAAAGGGCGCTTGACGCTATGCCGACTCGGCAGTTGTCATAAATGTGCTATTGTGTGTCGCAACAGCAACTTCTATAATATTTCTCAATAAATGCATGGCTACGCATTAAATCGATACATTGGGCACGTTCAGTTCGCCAGTTTCTGTACGATGCTTCAGGGAATTGACTCGGAGGGTAGTGCAATAGTGGCCTAGTTTGTGTGCAGCATTTTTCTTAATGCTCCGGCAATGTGTGAGCATTGTTTGCGATGTACCCTAGGAAAATCTCTCCTTAACACCTTGTATCTGCACATTATTGCGTAATTGGCGATGTTACACATTTAATTGTTATAACAGCGTAAATGTAGAATACTGGTAGTTTACAATCTGTTAGGAACAATTTACATATACATAAAGTAAGAAAATCTGAAAATGAAAATAACGAAATCATTAAGGTCTATTTAATCCAGCGCCTTCACGCGATTAACAAAAAAAAGAAAGTCGTTTTCTGGATTAAAAAGTACATCGAAGAAAAGCGTGATAAAAGCCAGATGCGTTACTTCAGTGCCACCAAGGAAATGTAATTCTGGCAAAAGGAAGCGGCATAAGAGTGCTTCCACATTAGTAGCTAATGCTCAGATGCTTTCCTGTCTGTCGCACGATTTCACCTGGGAAAAGTTAATTACGCCTTAGCAACATTCTGAATATGAGAAACGAGATGACAACGGATATGCGAAACGCGTACTCGCACGCTTCTACGAATAGCCTTTACCAAAGACGTGAATGCCGCAGTAAACGATCGATCCTGCAATCTCAATCGTGTTCAGCAGGAGGACGCTCTTGAAAAGCTGCTTTGTCAATATTCCTCAAGCAATTAGGGCGCTTCTCCAAGCAAGCAGGGCGCTTCTCAAAGCAGGCAGGGCGCTTCTCAAAGCAGGCAGGGCGCTTCTCAAAGCAGGGAGAGCATACGCTGGGGACCAAGATGGCGGCCCGTCAAGTTTGGCAGCCGCCACACCCGCCGTTAGGCAACCTTGGACCCTGCTGTCACCACCCTAAAAGAAGGCGGAGGCGCACAACATGTAGGTTCTCTACACCTTTACGACGAGCAGCGCCCCTTGCGGCCAAAGTTGGAAGGCATCGCGCGCGCTGCCACCCTCTCCCATTGGGAAAGCGCTCCGCACGACACACTAGCAGGTTATTCTAGGCACTATACCGCGACGTCACGAAGATGCGGTGGCGCTGTATTGACCAGCTGCGTCACTGCTGGATCCGCGTAGTAGCATAAAAAATATTATATTAGCCTCGATAGGTTTCTCGCGCATAAATGCCGCATTCGGAAACTGGCTAAAAGGCATTGGGCCACGGTAGTAAAGCGCGAAGTCTTGGAGTCGATAGGCACTGCCACTCAATGCACTTAATAGCATGCAAGTTACTGCGTTCATTCACCTGAACTTCAGGATAGTAGGCTGATAATTGCTCAAGGAAAAAAAAGACATATGCAGCTGCACACGTACTTATCACCTTGAGCCGGAGTGGACGGGGCGCCGACAGGTTCACTCGCCCCCAAGGAATGCGTTTCTCTTGTTAATAGCACACCATGTTTTAATGGCGTGTTTTATCACATTTATTATTTACTTGAAACTGTTTCTTGATATGACGACGTAATTATTTCATTCGAGTAGAAACAAGTCTGGTAAGTTGTGTCAATCTTGCGCGGTCACGTTGGCGTGCTTAGAATTGCGTACCTTAAGTGTGCTAAACTCCATATGCTTTTTCATTGTATCATGCATGTGTCATGAGGTAGTACATGATCGCGAAGCTTGTTTGGAAAGAAGCAGCCGCAGGCGTGCTACTAACAGACACGTGGCGAGATTGAGAGGGGACGCGGCAATGAAAAGTGCTTTCGTTATTCATTCTTGCGATATATAACTAAACTTGGTGCAAATATGAAATTCCTACGCTAGTTTCAGTAATTCCTTTTATTTATAGCTATACCTGGTGCAGTTCTGGGTAATTATAATTAACACCGTCGTCAAGTCCCCCCCAAGGTCTCAAATAATTGAGTAGATAGTGCGCAGTTTTTTTGTGCCAGCATGTACATAAAGCCCTGTTCTGTACGATGACGCGATTAGTTCTTTTTCTATATGATCAGTACTTATGCATGCTTAGTTACATGAAAACGTTTCTTACAAGAAATAACTAACACAGTACTTACTGCACGTGTAGGGAAAAAAAATCGAGAGATTTATTACGCTCCTCAACATCTCAGGAATAGTTTGCGACAAATGGAATCATTTGATTTTCATGCGAATTACGAAGGTGAGTGATCCAGTCGCAGAAAATGTGAGAGGTCACAAAACGAACCTTAAAGTTTATTCCCTCGTTTATGGCATCTTCGCTTTCGCTTTGGTCAAAGAAATGCGGCACTGAAATCAAAGAAATTACCTCACAATTTTTGACGACCATACTTCTAAAAAGCGTAATTTATAAATTTGTACTCAATATTTTGCTATAATTTTTCGTCACGAAACTAGACTTCAGGGCTAGGAAAGAAAATTCTAGAAGTCAAAAATTTTCACCAAATCGACCAGCTTAACAAGAGGACAAGTCGGCCTGGGTGGTGCGTGGTCATGCGGCTAAAAACAGCGCTAAGCGAGACAGGAGATCAGGGACACGACGCTGTCCCCACTTTTCGCACTGCGCGACACGTACGTATGTCAGCAGACGATGAGCGCATGTCTGCTCCGACGAAACAAGGCCAGCGCTTCCCCTCACTATTGCCCTAGTGCAGAGTGCAAAACTAGTGCAGTGACACTAGTGCAGAGTGTCAAAACTTGTTTTACTCAATGCCTAGCGCATAAATAAACGGCAGGAACACTTTCTACATGTTTACTACTAACCATATATACAAAATACAGTGGCAAACTATTTCTCTTTATAGGCCGCACGTGGCCAACGCGAGCTCGTGTACTTCAACAAATTACTAAGTTGGAAGCATCGACCATTGCTATGATTTGCAGAAACTGGAAACGCGCCTACAAGCCTTGAAAACCCGCGCTCAACACCTATCCGCGACGCCACTCCCCGACCTTTTGCCTACCACGAGCTCGCTAGCGACTGCAGCGCCACCTCGTTTGTTTACAAACATGCAGAAGGTCTACACAGGGACACTAATCGCAAATAGACGCGAGCGCCATCTCTAGGGTTTTGATAGTACCACGTTAGTTTTCTTGGTTTTCTCTTCGCCGCCGCAGTGCCCATTGGCAGCGCTTGGTCACGTGGAAAGTTTGCTGCATAACCGGTCTCTGGCTCGTACCTCGCATTGTCTCCGCCGGGCGTAGCTGCTTCGAGCCGCGCTCGTACTGCCAGCGCCTCCTCTATTCTTATGCCTGCCGAGTACGGCCGGTCCGACCATCCAACATCTCTCATATCCTCCTTTCCTGCGCTCCCCCGTCGGCTAGCCTTCGCGCCTGCTCTACTACTGTGAGGGAGAGTGCCATCTGAGTGGCGCCTGACGACGGAAAGCGGACGAAGACAATTTTTAAACGTTCTCTCTTTCTTCCTGAGGCAGCGCTCTGCATCCCTCATAGTAATCAGGCTGCCTGTCAGGTAATGACACGTCATAGAGCTCGCCGTTCGTGGCACTGCTCACCGTGGAGCCGCTGCAGGTGCTGGTTTTAAATGGAGCCACAGAGAGTGCTATGCAGCGGCGTTGGCATTGTAACGAAAGGCTGTGGTGACTTGTTCGAATCATGTTTGTCTTTTAGCTACAACGCTGAAACATTCCGGGAGAGGTATTGAAACTGCTTAGCAGAAATATGAAATCAGAGGGTAAAGGTAGTTAGTAATACGTTTTACTCTATTGATTTGCGATTCAATCATGTTGAGTAAGAAAAATGGGAGAATGAAATCAAGAAGGAATGATATATCTTCCCGAGAAGGCATTTTTCGAAACTGCCAAGTAGCAGTAGCTTTCAAATCGTAGCTCTACTTTTTGCAGGCTAAGCTGTCATCGTTACGACAACTAGATAAAGACTTCTCGGAGCGTGGCAGACTGCAGCTACGATTGTTTTAAGAAGCGAAAATAACTCCAGTCGCAAATGCACGGCACAGCAGCTGATGCCGAAGCATTTCGGACATTCTGCCTGGTCTTGACAACCAGGCGCTAATAAAACGGTAATAATAATAATTGTTTTTTTGTTTTTTGAGGGGAAAGGAAATGGCGCAGTATCTGTCTCATGTATCGTTGGACACCTGAACCGCGCCGTAAGGGAAGGGATAAAGGAGGGAGTGAAAGAAGAAAGGAAGAATAGGTGCCGTAGTGGAGGGCTCCGGAATAATTTCGACCACCTGGGGATCTTTAACGTGCACTGACATCGCACAGCACACAGGCGCCTTAGCGTTTTGCCTCCACAACAACGCAGCCGCCGCGGTCGGGTTCGAACCCGGGAACTCCGGATCAGTAGTCGAGCGCCCTAACCACTGAGCCACCGCGGCGGGGCTAATAAAACGATGCAAAACTAAAAAAAAGCGCTTGAAGGAAAGGAGGCAAATAAAATCGAAATCAAGTCCGCTTGAGCACGCGTCTTCAGGCGCAGTCACCGTAAAGGCCGAACTACAGGGCAGCGTTTCTTCGGTGCAGCATCAGCGTTTATTCTACCGTCGTTGTCGCTTCAGGCCGCAGGAGAGGGCGATAAAACACACCAGGGCGTACGAACTGGCTGTCCAGACAGGCGTTAGGTGTGTTTTGTTTCGTTCACTGTTGTTATGTTCCGCTAATGCACGAGATGCTTTGTCCTCCTCGAGCGTACAAATGTGCTTGTGCTACAATGTATCTTTCTTATGTCTGTAAATAAGTGTCAATACAAGCAAATACGCAATTTCTAGAAATGTAAATGGCTATAAACACAGAGTTGTAATGTATATAGCAGCAGACACATGCAAAGTATTGTATGTGCTATTGGTGTAAAGAGTTGTAAATATATGTAAATAAATGCGCGTGCACGTCCCCCTCTTTTCTACAAACGAGCTTAAAATTTCCCACACTTCGCACAAAACTGAAAGCAGCAGCCGTGCTTGCCGTAATTAACTGGTGCCATTTTACTGCTGCTGCGAGGACACCTCGTCAGCATCGCGGACCACATCATTCATCCGCTCTAAACAATTTTCGTTAATCATGGTGCCACGAAACAAACAAACGTAACAACTTGCAACGCTCTATTCGTCTGGCAAGGAACAGCAGTAAGCGGCGCAAACACCTGAAGCAGCGCCTGAAGGAGCCGGCCACCTCAAGTGTGATAGTCGGAGAAAACGCCTGAGCCCGCCTCTGCAAACGGCGAGCAAAGCTGCTGCTTCAGCCTCTTTCATTTCATTTCTCCATTCTGCCTGCTATCCTTTACTACCGCTGCCCCAGCTCAGGTGCTTCAGTATCGATGGCAGATGCCGGGGCTAACAAAAATCTTTACCTTCCTTTTTACTAATATTTTAATAAACAACCACTTACTACAGCCGATTGTCGTTGGAAAAAGCGCTGCGCCGCGGATGAATCGAGAGCTACGCAAGAAGGGGTGGTGGTGGTGGTAGTGGTTTTATTAGAAATAGTAGTAAAAAGGAAGGTAAAGATTTTTGCTAGCCCCGGCATCTGCCATCGATACTGAAGCACCTGAGCTGGGGCAGCGGAAATAAAGGACAGCAGGCAGAATGGAGAAATGAAATGAAAGAGGTGAGCGGACAGGAATAGAGGACAGGGGAGAAGTAATATGTACAAACTATTTACACAATAATAAATGTGTCCAGGTTGTGCGCGTGATTAGTTCATTTTAGAGGAATTAAATCACACACGCGCACAGCACTGTGTTGGCTACAACTGGAGTGGGGCGTCCAGTTATTAATCGTTCAAGGTAGAACTCGCGGAGCGTTCGGTCGCTGCGTGTAACTACCTGACGGAGAACAGACGGGACGTCAAGCCCGTGTGTTCGAGGAATGCACAGAGGCTCACCAAAGTTCGCTCACGAGTGCGCGCACTGCCCTGGGGCCACAATAGCGTCTTGATGGAGTCTGGTAGTATGCCCTGCGCCCTATAGGCCGCGAGCATATCGCGACAAGCATTGGCGAACGCGGCACAGTGAAGGAGCAGGTGTTCTAGTGTTTCCACTGCACCGCATCCGTCACACACATCACTCGTCGCGACTCCGTGACGCACCCGTCGTTCCTCGAGCCACACGCAGCCAATGCGCGCGCGGAGGATCATTGCACGTTGTGACCGTGTAAGTGCGCGACAGCCGGTGACACTGTCGATGCGCTCACCTCCCGCGATGCGTGGGTCGGGGTGCTGCTTTCGGAGATGGTTGTGGATGGCCGCACGCACGTCCTCCAGCGCAAGGGGAAGATCGCTGGCAGGTAGTTGGTGTACAGCGGTCGCGAGGTCGTCAGCTTCTTCGTTGCCGGCGATGCCGCAGTGACCGGGCACCCACTGTGCACGCACGGCACATCCTCTCTGCGCGAGGCGCTCGATGCGCGAGCGAATTTCCCGCACTAGTGGGGTACCGCGGCCGTTAGAGTGCAGGCGGTTGAGGGCGGCGCGGGAGTCGCACAGCAGAGCACTCCTGGGCGGCGGAGGGCCGAGGGTGAGCAGCAGGTCCAGCCAGGGCCGGATCCCCATCAACTCCGCCGTGGTGGAGGAGCCCAGGAAGGCTGCGTGTTGCTGGCTGTGCAGTCGCAGGGCGGGGATAGTGGCCGCCGCAGCAAGGGAGCAGCTGTCGCGGGCCACTGAGCCGTCGGTGTACACGAGGAGATGGTCCTAGAGCTCCTCGTGTATGACGGCTCTGGCCAGCTGCTGCACAGCACAGAGGGGTGTGCTCCGCTTTCCCGCAATGCCGACGATCTCTCGCTGTACCTCCGAGGTAAAGCCCCTCCATGACGTTTTTTTCCGACCAAAAAGCGGTAGCGTCATGGAGGGGCTTTACTCCGAGGCAGCAGGCCAGGGCGCGCAGGAGCCGTAAGGGGGTGGGCCTTGTGTCAATTGCTCATACTCGAGCAGCGCCGCGCCCATTCGTGAGCGCGGATGCGAGCGCATACGCTGCAGCAGCGAGCCGCCGTCCGGTGCGCGGTGAAGCCGGTCGATGTGATACAATGCCCTGCGCGCATTACGAAGCAGGAATCTGACAGACGTGTGGTGTAGGTCTGTAGTACAGGGGTAGGACAAATAACGCCAGCACCACGCGACCTTTGGCAAGCATGACGCAAGCAGTCCAACCATCTGGGTAGCGCCGCAGAGCGGCAACTAAGTGAAGTGAGGCGTACTGGCGGCAACGTTAAGGTGGATAAATTGGGAAGGTGTGAAGACCGCGGCGCTTTCTGTCGGCCGCGCGTGACCCCTCTGCGCACCGATGCCGCCAGGAGGAATGTGGCGCTGCTAGTAGCGGCGCGGTAAGCTCAGCCGCGTCGGCCTTGCGCACCCCGTAGTAGTTGGTTCAGTTCGTTTCGTCGCCTGTATTGGAGTGTCTGTAGCAGCATTTTCTCATCCGAGGGCGAGATGCCTTCGACAACAAAAAAGAAGACGGAGCGTTTAATAATAATAATAATAATAATAATAATAATAATAATAATAATAATAATAATAATAATAATAATAATAATAATAATAATAATAATAATAATAATAATAATAATAATAATAATTTGTTTTGGGGGAAAGGAAATGGCGCAGTATCTGTCTCATATATCGTTGGACACCTGAACCGCGCCGTAAAGGAAGGGATAAAGGAGGGAGTGAAAGAAGAAAGGAAGAATAGGTGCCGTAGTGGAGGGCTCCGGAATAATTTCGACCACCTGGGGATCTTTAACGTGCACTGACATCGCACAGCACACAGGCGCCTTAGCGTTTTGCCTCCACAACAACGCAGCCGCCGCGGTCGGGTTCGAACCCGGGAACTCCGGATCAGTAGTCGAGCGCCCTAACCACTGAGCCACCGCGGCGGGGTGATTTGCGCCTGGGTGTGGCACGGGATACAGAAAAAAAAACCTTTCTCACCGGGCGATTTAAAATTTGGTTTATAAAATTTTATTTCCAATTTTCAAGGCCGCACTGCTCAGCTCGGGCCCGGAGGTTCAACTCCGAGTCACGGAACGGGCCGAACAGGTCGCCGAACGACATCGTCGGTCAGCCACCTGGCGTCAACCCTAGAGGAGGAGCCCACCGCGGGGAGGGGAACGTCCCCCCAACCCGCGCCTAAGACCTCTTCTTTAACCCGCCGCGGTGGCTCAGTAGTTAGGGCGCTCGGATACTGATCCGGAGTTCCCGGGTTCGAACCCGACCGCGGCGGCTGCGTTTTTATGGAGGAAAAACGCTAAGGCGCCCGTGTGCTGTGCGATGTCAGTGCAAGTTAAATATCTCCAGGTGGTCGAAATTATTCCGGAGCCCTCCACTACGGGCACCTCTTTCTTTCTTCTTTCACTCCCTCCTTTATCCCTTCCCATACGGCGCAGTTCAGGTGTCCAACGATATATGAGACAGATGCTGCGCCATTTCCTTTCCCCAAAAAACCAATTATTATTATTATTACCTCTTCTTTAATAAAGTTTACCTCTTCCTCCTTTCCAGTTTTCCCCTAAGCCCTGACACCGTCTTTCGGTGCTCTCAGCAACCAGGCCGAGCGTTTCTCGTGTCGACATGGGGCGCTTCTGCCATTATTCTAATAAAATATTGCAACATTCGTTTGCACTACACTGAACTGCAATTAAAACCCATTTCGTCCGATTAACCATTCGATGCAATTTATAGAATGCATTGTTATTTATTATTGGAGGAACCGTTCCCTTGCAACCTTAATAAACATATAAACTGAATATGCCAGTTAAACCAGCACATCTTGTAGCGGTGGTTGTGAAAGCGTGCTGTAGCGTAGCTAGTACCTGCCAGCGACATTAGCATTGCATGTCAGCCAGTCTCACTTGTTATCTGACTCATATATAGGTATCAAGCTCATCACGTTATCGAGCTTATCTTATCAGAACAAGCATAACAGCTTCCTTCATCTACGTCGCAAAAATAGCTCGCCGTCCTCGCCGCGTCCTCCAGAGGCTGGCCACAGCGTGTGGATCTTTCTTCTAAGGTGGACACGCAGAGAGCGTTGCAAGAGTTTTTGTCCGCCTGCCCACCGACATGGGTGGCTTCATCATCCCGGATCTTGAAGTGACGTGTCGCGTATTGGCCTTAAGGGCCATGTGGGACCTTATCTCAGACACACCGCACCGAGGAAGAGCACTCACCGCATATTTGATGGGAACATCGCGTCGCTTCTTTAAGTTATCAAATTGGAAAGGCCCTGCGGCTGGAACGTCGCCAGCTTTCTATGCATATGTCTTGCGATCCTTACAATTTCTTGAAGGTACGCTTCCGGATTGTGATTTGAAAGAATTGTCCGCGCGTGAAACTTGCGAATACGTAGCGTTTCGCACCCTTAATGTAGACAAGCGAAGGAAAGTGCGCAAAAGGGGTAAGCAAAAAATCTTTGCCTCTCTCCCCGCTCATGTATCCAATTTTACCTGGCTTCGCGAATGGGAAGCGTTACCCACAGCTAACCGCCTTGCGACGTGGGGCGTCGCGCCCTCGACCTCATGTCCGCAATGGGGTCGAACTGAAACTCTGAACCAGGCCGTTTTTGAATGCCAAGTCGCACGCACTTTCTGGCACTTGGTAGCGCGCATGTTGTATTAGTAAGTTGATTTTTATTAAAATAATAGTAAAAAGGAAGGAAAACATTTTTGCTAGCCCCGGCATCTGCCATCGATACTGAAGCACCTGAGGTGGGGCAGCGGAAATAAAGGATAGCAGGCAGAATGCATAAATGAAGTGAAAGACGTGAGGGGACAGGAAGAGAGGATGTTGGGATAAGTAGTATACACAAACTATTTACACAATAAGAAACGTGTCCAGGTTGTGCGCGTGATTAGTTCATGTTGGATGAATAAAAACACACGCGCACAGCACTGTGTTGACTACGACTGGAGTGGGGCGTCCAGTTATTAATCGTTCAAGGTATAGAACTCGCGGAGCGTTCGGTCACTGCGTGTAACTACCTGAAGGAGAAGAGACGCATGTTCCAGGTGCGCATGCGGTGGCAGAGTCGCAGTCGCGATTTCTTTGTTGAATTAATAATGTGTGTAGGTGCTTATGTACTGTGGAAAAGGGGGGCGGGGGACTTGCAGTCTTGCGGGGACGTCCGCAGAAAGCAATGTTCCATTTACTGTACCACCTTGGAACTTTGATGCTGAAACACTTGAACGAAGAACTCGTCGTGTTGGGTGAGGGGGCCTTCCTCCTCTGCTGGTCAACAAGGTTCATTGTTGTAAGCGATAGAGGTGCGTCCACGCCCATCCTTCCGTATTAGGAAGTTTGGCGAGTGTAGCTCATTTTTTCCTTCCTTGTATTCCAAATAAGCGCATAATGAAGCTGGTTTAAGCCAGCTCGTGTAGAAACCACGAATTGTGCACTGAAATGTCATTTGCATATATGTGATACCTGTACAATGATGGCTCATTGTGATGTTTTTAAAGACCAGACCACTTGTGTAAAGAGCCCTTAGCACTGTAGATATTTAGAGGGGGCGGCTGCACCCCCCTGAAAATTTGGACAATAAATTTTTTCGCTCGAGCTAAAAAGTTGATTAGCACACTCAGGCTCCTCATATCCGTAGAAGCGCCATTCAGGATTGCGAGCAAACTTTGCACTCTACACACTATGACGTTATCTTGCTGGTGATGGCGTCGAAGTGAAAGAATGGCAGGCTGAAGATAGCGAACAATTCTGAGAGGAAAGCTGTCTTGAACTTCGAGATCTACGCAGTATATTATCGCGCTAACTTCCGCTTTCTCATAAATTGCCGGCTACATTTAGGAAAAAGTATAGACCGCCACAGTTAGTAAGAAAAGTGCGACACCTTCCCGTGGCGTCACATTTGCTTGTGAACACTCCTCGCCAAAATAACGAAATTTCGGCCAACCCGCCACCCAAACCGAGCCTATATATATCCGCCCCTCAAAAAGCTTGTACGCTTGTAGTGCACTGAAAGCCGAGGCCAGTAGTGTCATCATGCGATTCATTTAAATGAATTGAGGTGGGACCACATAATTTTCCAGAAAAAAAGATGTAGCGCAAAAGAGACGAGCACGGGAGGGAGACACAAGGACGGACGCTACTAACAACTAACTTTATTTCCCGTAACAGATGTCAGTATCATCTGCGAAAAGGGGGAAGGGAGAAGGGGGGGGGGGGCAAACAGGCAATGAAGATGCACCTGCAGAAAAAAAACGAAAGAAAAACCAGCACACACTTTTTTAGGCGGTGTGCTTCTTGCAGAAACCTTTCCAGAAAAGCGCATCAGCGACGCGTCAATAGGTGAGCTGATCGTGATAGCAGAGTGGAGGTGTTCGTGCATCGTGCAGAATGTGTTGTTAAGCATGTAGGAAGGCTGGGCGTATTCTGTAATTCTATTTTTATAGAGGTCCACCTTCTCATTTCGTTTCTTTTTTGAAAGGAATGGATTGCTAAATCATACACTTCCAGACCAGCTTAGAAAGCTGTGCTCTCTTTATCAGAGCTGCATCAGACGGATATTTGACTGAGAATTAATCTACTTCCCAAGCAGTTTCGTAAAGCATGCTGCCGTCACCAGCACACAAATGCTGGTGCCGTGCATCAGCAAATCAAGAATTAATATACACAGATTATAAAATTAAACTGTCTGTCTTTGTTATGTAACATTCCTTTTAATGTGCTGCATCAATTTGTTAATGAAACCGGCCACTGCCCTAAATTTAAGGTGCATTGAAAGAAATTTATTGGTCACTCAGGTACAGCTTTCAAGGTACCCAGAGACTGCCGAGGAAACTGCCTTTACACTGGCTTGTGTCTTCGGTGGGCGTTCGAAGCGAGCGGCCGTGTTTTTTAGCTCTCTGCTGCTTCGGACGCTGGGCCTAAGGCTTCGCGGCGTTGCGGGGTCTCCCCATGGAGGCCACAGAGACCGTGAACGAGCGAAGGCCTGTGTTTGGCGGTGACAATCAGCAACGCAGGGCAGGCCGCTCTCGCTCACGATCACGGAGACGAACGCCGTCCAGAGGAAGGTCGTCCAGCACCATTCGGCGAATGCAGGCCGAGATCGCTGATCTGCGGGACACGGTGAGGTGCCTGACGGCGGCGCTCATCACCACCTCGGAGAACCTTGAGTCCGTCATCGGGACCTTGGACGTGTCGCCGGCGGACCCACGCGTTCTAGCCTTGCGGGACGCCATGGCGCTCGCTCACCAGACGCAGAACTCCATGGCGGCTCCCTCCCCGCCATTTCTGGCCACCCCCTGCGCTTCCTGCCGCCATTTCTGCTCCTGGGGAACCGGCTGTGATGCCCTCTCCCCCTGATGCTGCTGCTGCGGGCTCACCGCGGACACCTGCAGCCGAGGAGAGCATGTGCACCCCAATGGACGAGTCTGCTCTCCGGAAACGGCGACGCTCAACGGGGTCCGAGGAGGAGAGGGACTCGGAAACCAAAAGGGACATCGCGGTGGCCAAGCGGGAAGCTCGAAGGCCCCCCACCGTCACTGTTCCCTCTCCCTCCACACTCGAAGGAGCAGGGCCTTCCCAGCACGAGCCCCATGGAGCCCACCTCCAGCCTGCTGCTGATGCTGCTGCTGTTGCTGGTGGGGCGACGGCGTCCGGAAGAAAAACGGGTGCGACCTCACCAAATCCCGCCGCACGAGACGAGGCTGCGGCTGGGGCTTCGTCTGCTGGCACCGAGCGCGCCCAACTCCGCGGCGCGCCGCAGCAATGCCCCGCAGGCAGCGGCGACGCAGATGCTGGGGCCAGCCTGGTCCCGTGGCGCATTATCACTACCAAGGCGCAGCGGCGTCGGAGGGCTGCCCTGGAGCGAGCCGCGGCTGCCGTGGAGGTCCCGTCCAGCCTGGTGGGGACGGTGCTGTTTCGGCCGGCGAACCGGGGCACCGCCTTCACCAGGGAACAGGGCTGGGAGTTGGCCGAGGAGATCGGATCCCGCCCGGGCGTCCTCGCCGTCCGGGTAAACATGCGGCGGAATGTGGTGGCAGTGGACGCGGGGAGCAGCGATGCTCTCCAGGCCCTGCTAGCCACGGCCGTCATCCGCGGCGTGCTGGTCTGCGCCAAGGAGCCTCCTCCTCGGAATCAAAGCTCCGGCCTGGTCTTCGGTGTGGACGGGCGCAGGACGGCGGAGGAGCTGCTAGCGGCGGCGGAGTCAACGGTACCGATGGTGTCGGCGTCTCTGTCGGGCAGCACACTCGCTCTCCGTTTTGCGGCGCTGACACCCCCGGCGTTCATCACCATATTCAAGCGCAGGCTCGCGGTCCGCCCCTGCCGTCCCCGGCCGCTCCAGTGTGCCAAGTGCGCCAGCCTGGGGCATGCCACTGAGGTGTGTCGTGCTCCTGCCCGTTGCACGTGCTGCGGCGGGCCACACGAGCCTGGTACCTGCGCGAGCAAGCCCCGCTGCATTAACTGCGGGGGGCGGCACGCAGCCATTGACCCAGCGTGCCCGCACTGGCAGCGAGAGCGTCACGTGGCCACTTTAATGGCCACATCCATGGCCCCGATGTCCAGGCGGGTTGTCCGAGCCGTCGTCCAGGCTGAGACAGCGGCCCCAGCCCAGCAACATCAGCAGACGCCGCGCGCTCTTTCTTATGCGCAGGTCGTCAGGGGAACACCCCAGCAGCAGCAGCAGCAGCAGCAGCAGCAGCAGCAGCAGCAGCAGCAGCAGCAGCAGCAGCAGCAGACACAGAAGCAACGGCAGCGCCGGCAGCGGCAGCGGCGATCCGGTTGCCCGGCGTCCCGTACAGCGCGGCCCGAGCCTGCGGCCGCTTCTCACGGCCAGCCCCCTGACGCACGGGACGCGGAGATCGCGCGCCTAAAGCTGGCGTTGCGCGCCCTCAGCGCACTTTTCCCGGAGGGCACCGATGGACACCGGGCTTGCTTAGAAGCAGCGGGTGCTCCCGCACAGATAAGCCAGCATGATGGCTAGCCGCCGGACTCCCTCCCGCATACCATCCATCCTGCAGTGGAACGTGCGCTCGCTTGCGGTGCGGTACGCCGAAATGCGAGTTCGCATCGCACAGGATTTGCCGGAAGTTATCGCGCTGCAGGAGACGTACGTACGTTCACATGACGGGGAGCCCCAGATGCGGCTACCTGGCTACATTGGCTACCACTCAGCCACCACGTGCGAGGAACCCACCTGTGCTGCAGTGCCCTGTTGTGTCACATCTCATCGCCCCGGGAAATCAAGGTGCGCGATATACGTGCGGCAGGACGTCCAGCACACCCTCGTCGGCTCGGCGGCGGCGACATCTGACGCCCAGGAGTGCGTGGTGGTGACAGTGCGCGTCGGTGGTGTTGACACGTCGGTGGCCAGTGTTTATGTGCGTCCAGCTGTCGCGTGGAACGCGCTGTGTTTTCGTGCTGTGTCTTCGTGCTGTGCCCCGCGCCAAATCATCTGTGGTGATTTTAACGCCCACCATAGTGCGTGGGGCAGTGCGCGCCACTCCGCGCGGGGAGACGACCTGCACGACGCAGCAACGCAGCTGGGACTCACCCCCTTGAACACCGGCGAGCCCACCTTTCGACGACGCGGAACAACCGGCTCCTGCATCGACGTTGCCTTCGCATCCAGAGGCATCGAGGCGACATGGCGCCGATCACCATCTCTCTGGGGCTCGGATCATTACTCCATCCTAATTGAACCCACTGCGATGGAGGCGCGCCCCAAACGTGCCTACTCCATTACCAACTGGAGTGCGTTCAGGCGGGCGGTCGACGAGGCGGCGGCCACTGGCGCAGATTTCTTTTCAAGTCTAGTCCGAAGCGCTCTCGGAGCCACCCAACGAGCAGAGGTAAGGGCAGGGCAGCCCACACCTGATATGAAGCTGCTCAATCTGCGCGAGAAGAGAGATCGCGCAGAGCGACGGGCGCGACGGACTGACAGAGCCGCCGACTGGACTGTCTACAACCGCTTGGACGCAGCAGCGCGCCGCCACGCCAACAAGCTGTACCGCCGGCAGTGGGCTTCACTATGCCAAAGGATGGAGGAAGATGTCAGCTCGCGGAGGCTGTTTGACACCCTGCGGCGCATCACCGAACCACAGGCAAACCGTCAACCGCTGGCCGCCCTCGCAATCTCCAGCGGGCTCAGCTTTGTAGAATTGGCAGAGCGGTTTGCCGATCGGTTCGCGCCGCCCAGCCCCGCAAACGCCGCTAACATAGCTGCTCCTGAGAGCCCCAGAAGCGACGCCAGTCCCTCGCCCGTCGCCTCGGAAGGTCCATGTGATGCGCCGTTCACCGCGGCGGAATTGAACAATGCGCTGCAGCGCTGCCGCCGCCGCTCGGCGCCCGGACCGGACGGGGTGACATACCAAATGCTGCGAAACCTGGATGCGCAGCAACGACAGATCCTCCTGCAGCAGATCAACCTGGTGTGGGAACGCGGGGAGCTACCGGAGGATTGGCGAACCGCGGTCGTTTGTCCCATCCGAAAGGCAGGGCGCCCACCTACGGAGCTGAGCGGATACCGGCCAGTGGCATTAACATCGGCGGCAGGTAAGCTCATGGAGCATATGGCGTTGCAGCGTCTGAACGAGCGGGCTGCGGAGGCTGATTTGTTTGACGAGCGGCAGACGGGTTTCCGTGGGATGCGGTGCACGGCTGATTCTATATCGGACGTTGTTACAGCGCTGGAGCATGCCAGGGCGGCAGGCCAGGTTGCGCTGCTGCTGCTGCTGCTGGACGTCTCGGGCGCTTTTGACAACGTTCACCGCGCACCAATTCTCGCGGTGCTTGAGGGGGCCGGTGTGAGCGGGCGCCTTTTGCGATACGTTCATGGCTTCCTGAGCGGGCGCACCATGCGCGTACGAGTAGGGGGTAAGCTCTCGAAGCCTCGCCCGGTCGACATGGGCGTGCCGCTGGGCTCTGTCCTATCACCATTTCTGTTTAATGTGGCCATGTCGGTGGTGCCGGCCTCCCTCCCCACGAGCGGGCGACACCATGTGTACATGTCCATATATGCAGACGACATAGCTCTGTGGTGCCGGGGACTACCGGGCGAGGCGTTCCGCGTGCGGGGGTGCCTTCAGGGAGCCCTGACCGCAATCGATGCCAGCTTGCGCGGCCTTGGTCTGTCGCTGAGCGCGGACAAATCGGTGGCCATGGCCTGCGTTTCGCGCTCGCGCGCGCACCTTGCGCCACTGTCACTGGACGGGACTCCGATTCCTTGGCGTAAATCGGTGCGGTACCTTGGCCTGGACATCGAATGGCGCCTTTCCTTCCGCCCCGCGGCGACCAAGGCCTGTCTGCAGATGAAGAGGATCACCGCCGCCGTGCACAAGCTCACCGCTCGAGGCCAGGGCATCTCCCAGCAAGCCGCGCTGCGTCTATACAATGCCGCAGCTTTGGGGGCGGCGCTCTATGCGCTGCCGCTCGTCACGGTGCGCAAGCCGTGCTGGAAGAAGCTCGAGCTTCAGCACCGCAAGTCCCTGCGCGTGTGCCTAGGCCTGCCCAAAAACTCGCAGTGCGCCGCAACGTTGGCCGAGGCAGGAGCGTGGCCCCTTGAGCTCCAAGCAGCGCGCAGGGCACTGAATCACATCGACCGGCTTCACCGCGCACCGGACGGCGGCTCGCTGCTGCAGCGTATGCGCTCGCACCCGCGCTCACGAATGGGCGCGGCGCTGCTCGAGTATGAGCAATTGACCCAAGGCCCACCCCCCTACGGCTCCTGCGCGCCCTGGCCTGCTGCCTCGGAGGTACAGCGAGAGATCGTCGGCATCGCGGGAAAGCGGAGCACACCCCTCTGCGCTGTGCAGCAGCTGGCCAGAGCCGTCATACACGAGGAGCTCCAGGACCATCTCCTCGTGTACACCGACGGCTCAATGGCCCGCGACAGCTGCTCCCTTGCTGCGGCGGCCACCATCCCCGCCCTGCGACTGCACAGCCAGCAACACGCAACCTTCCTGGGCTCCTCCACCACGGCGGAGTTGATGGGGATCCGGCTCGGGCTGGACCTGCTGCTCACCCTCGGCCCTCCGCCGCCCAGGAGTGCTCTGCTGTGCGACTCCCGCGCCGCCCTCAGCCGCCTGCAATCTAACGGCCGCGGTACCCCACTAGTGCGGGAAATTCGCTCGCGCATCGAGCGCCTCGCGCAGAGAGGTTGTGCCGTGCGTGCACAGTGGGTGCCCGGTCACTGCGGCATCGCCGGCAACGAAGAAGCTGACGACCTCGCGACCGCTGCACACCAACTACCTGCCAGCGATCTGCCCCTTGCGCTGGAGGACGTGCGTGCGGCCATTCACGACCATCTCCGAAAGCAGCACCCCGACCCACGCATCGCGGGAGGTGAGCGCATCGACAGTGTCACCGGCTGTCGCGCACTTACACGGTCGCAACGTGCAATGATCCTCCGCGCGCGCATTGGCTGCGTGTGGCCCGGGGAACGACGGGTGCGTCACGGAATCGCGACGAATGATGTGTGTGACGGATGCGGTGCAGTGGAAACACTAGAACATCTGCTCCTTCGCTGCTCCGCGTTCGCCGATGCTCGTCGCGATATGCTCGCGGCATATAGGGCGCAGGGCATACTACCAGACTCCATCAAGACGCTATTGTGGCCGCAGGGCAGTGCGCGCACTCGTGAGCGAACTTTGGTGAGCCTCTGTGCATTCCTCGAACACACGGGCTTGACGTCCCGTCTGTTCTCCGTCAGGTGGTTACACGCAGTGACCGAACGCTCCGCGAGTTCTACCTTGAACGATTAATAACTGGACGCCCCACTCCTGTTGTAACCTACACAGTGCTGTGCGCGTGTGTGATTTAATTCCTCTAAAATGAACTAATCACGCGCACAACCTCGACACATTACTTATTGTGTAAATAGTTTGTACATATTACTTCTCCCCCGGTCCTCTATTCCTGTCCCCTCACATCTTTCATTTCATTTCTCCATTCTGGCTGCTGTCCTTTATTTCCGCTGCTCCAGCTCAGGTGCTTCAGTATCGATGCCAGATGCCGGGGCTAGCAAGAATCTTTTCCTTCCTTTTTACTATTATTTTTAATAAAACCACTACCACCACCACCACGCGTCAATAAGTTTGTTCTCATCCGAGCGCGCTTTTCTGGAAAGGTTTCTGTAAGAAGCACACCGCCTAAAAAAGTGTGTGCTGGTTTTTCTTTCGTTTTTTTTTCTGCAGGTGCATCTTCATTCCCTGTTTGCCCCCCCCCCCCTCTCTCTTCCCCTTTTTCGCAGATGATACATTTTGGTACTCGTTCTTTCTTCGATTGTAGATATGTAATCAAATTTCCTTTCTTTTTTCTGCCAAGAAGCCCAGAGCCGCCCTAGTGTCATGTGCGCATGCGATGTGTACACGCATGTACTGACATGTGTTACGGAAAATAAAGCCAGTTAGTAGCGTTCGTCCTTGTGTCTCCCTCCCGTGCTCGTTTCTATTGCTACACATCTTTTTTTTTCAAACATGTGTCACCAACTCGCCCAGCAACAAGTTTTATTGAACCACATAATTATTTTGGTCCCATGGAGATAAATGCAACCGCAAATAAATTTTGTGTATGGCTACCTATAAAAATAGAAAAGTCAATTAAATAAGCTTCTTTATTAATGGAATGGTGTAATTCATAGCAGTCTATGCTTTGCTTCATTTTCTGGTTATGAGAACGATTGTCAAGCGCTTCGGACAATTTTGTATATACAGTGTAAACCCCCAGAGAGCCACACTGCCATGAAAGCGGCTACAGTGTGTCTACGGTATGATTTGCCGGAGAAAAGGGAAGGAGGCAACGTTATTTCTCGAGAGAAGCACCAAAAATGGAGGTCCGCGAGCTTTTTCCGTACTGTAATAAAAACAGGTACAAAGGAACGCCGCAGCTAGGCTTCGGCGAGAACTAGTAAAAGCAAATGAAACAGCAAAAGTGGGGGAATGACGGCCATAAAACATAGCCGGCACTCTTCGAGAACGGGCGCTGGCAAACGCCAGGACGCTCTTAATGACCAGCGAGTCAGCGACTTGACAGGGAGCCGAGGAGACCGACAACGAGCAGATCCTGCTTTCGAAGCGGCCGCCACACTACAGCCTCAAACCAAGCGCCCGGCCAATAACAGAAAGCAAAGTAAAACCAAATAAACGGTACATTATGTTCGTACACCGTGACCGAATACAAGATCCCTCTTTCCTGAAAAGGCATTCGAGCCTTCTCCTGTCGGGAGCCTTCTATTCCAGGCGTCACCCAAAGCGTGGAAGCAGAGCTGCTTTTACCCTTTTGGCGGGGCGCTGGTGCGCTCAGCCAAAAGGGTAAAAGCAGCTCTGCTTCCACGCTTTGGGTGACGCCTGCGAAGTGCCGCGTCCGGGCACGCGTCGTTCCGCCGTTCTCAAACGACGCCATCGTTAGCTCTGCTGAAGGGCGACCTGTTGCATGTATACAGGGGCACCGGCGAGCATGTGTTTCGAGCCGTCTTGAGATGGGTGTCTGTTTCTTTGATCTCTAGAGAGATAGCGACACGGAGGCAGACAGTGCACAGGGCATCTTGTTTTCGCCTTCGTCGCTCGCTATAATCAGGATACGTTCGTACGCCGGCCACCGAACCGGCAACCATTGTGAATGTGCATTTGCCTGAGTGCCCCTCCGGCGTGAGATTCCTCGCCACAGCGGCGGCAGCGAGTAAATGATTCCGACCATCTTCCCACAAGAAGAGCCGACACGGCCACGTGTTTCTCAGCACGTGCATCGTTGTACAATGAGAAACCCTTTGGGTGGATCCTTGGCAGGCTCGTCTCCGGCAGAGTGGCGCTGCTCTATCTATCTTTCTTTCTTTATTCTTTATTCTTTAAAGAATAGAATAAAGAAAGAAAGATAGAGCGACGCCACTTCTGTGGGATAGGTGTCATACACTAATGAAAATGAATGTAACCCGAACAAGAATCGGACTTTCAAATACATTAAGAACATTGAATTAATGTTCGACGAATCAAAATGTAACATTGCTATAATGTGTTGGTGCTAGCTGGAAAATACACAAATGGTCATCAACAAAGTCAGGGCATGAGAAAAATGATAGGAGAAAAAATGGGATAGAAGGTCAAACATATTTCAACCCAGATGAGGCGATTGCTATCGCGCACTAAAAAATCGTAAGCTACTGCCCGCCACATCTTGGACCCATATCCACTGATATTGATGCCATGTAGGACCGAAACATTATAACAATGTTACGTTTTTTCGCTTTAGTCGAGAGTTAATTGTAAGCTCTTGATGTACCTTTTCTAATGTTTTTGAAATGTTATATATTTAACGTTTGTATAGCACTATATAAAATCAATAAAAAATAAATGCAACGTTCTCTAAAATGTTAAAGCAACCTCCCACGAGCATGCGGGTCCACCAGTTGTGACGGTACATAAGTTGACACTTTTCAAAGACGAACGACGGGGGCGGCACTTGAGCTCCACACACAGCACAGCATGCAAATCATACATTCGCCTCCGAGCGGGTACTGTCGTGTCAAGCCTATACATCCGTTACCAACGGGTGGCTGGTGAGTAATAGTGACGAATGGGTAATAAAGAAAACTTCCTAACAAAACATTGGAGCTGTGCATAGAATGTATGGCAGGCACAATATAAGAGATTTAGTTGCAACATACCGCTAATCGAATATTATATTTACTGTAAAACAGTGATGAAAGGTCTGGGACAAACATATTGCACTTTTGTTTATATTTATGATTCCAACATTGTAATAATGTTTAGAGGACTGTATTAGAACAATGTTCATTTGGAACATTAACATAATGTTTTGGCACCACATATAACATTGGATGGTAATTTTTAACAATATATTGACCTTAAAAAGTCACTATATCAAAATACTGTGCACTCTGGATGTTGAACTAATGCTTTCTTTATAATACATAATGTTGTGTAATAATTTTTACCATTAAGGTAACATTCCAATGCGGCATTTAACGTTACTGCCTGCCATTATTCTAATCTTCGGTGTGACCCGCGACCCATCCACCTCGTATGAACGCTATTGTTATCGAGAGCCCTTTACATGACGTCCTTTCCGTGCGTATATGTTTGTTTCTTTGAGTGTCTCCCTTACATTTTGCGACCGTAGCCTCGGCGCGGTGGTTCAGCGGGTAGTGCTCTCGACTGCTGAGCCCGAGTACGCGGGTTGGATCCCGGCCGATGCGGCCGCGTTTTGATGGAGGCGAAAGGCAGAATGCGCCCATGTTCTGAGCGATGTCAGTGCGCGGTAAAGAGACCCAGGTGGTCGACATTATTTGCAGCTATCCACTACTGCGTACCTCATAACCTGAGTCGTTATGGGACTCTAAACCCCATAAAAACACACAAAACAAATTTCACGACCCGAGTGGCGAGTGTCCCTTCTCCTCGAAAGTCGAGCGGCGTTCCTTTCACCCCCAAAGTGCGCACTCAGGAACATTGCACGTGCGCGCGCCTCTGTGTTTGTTTGGGCTTCTTTGTTTTTAAGTGGCCGGTTGTCAAAGGAGCTGATAACAATCGAGAAAGCGGACGAGAGAGCGGCGAGCGGCGAGGAGTGTGTGCATGGTTGCTCGACTGTGCGGATGCGCGAGTAAGATCGAGCGAGGTGTATGAAGCTGCGAGCGTGCATTTATCCTGTAAATAAGTTTTCGTTGTACATACAGCCATTTTTTTTTGTTTTCAGCATACGCGTTGAACTGTTCTTCCAAATCAATGTTTATATATTTCTAACACTATCAACCACGAGGAACTCCATAGCCAGCTTTGTCTCGCGCGGTCCCGAATGATGGACATCCGACGCTTCTTCAAGTGTCAGCGGTTGTCTCACGAAGCGTTATCCAACTGCGCCCCTGAGTATTCTGGTGTGACATGTGACAACGGTGTAGCATTTGACCAGAGTGATGCAAGCTTTCATCACCGGACAGTAGCCGATGGAAGGAACTCCACCAACAGCGAGCTCCAGTCACGCAGTAAGCCGAGACGATTCTCCTTCTCCTTGCTTGGGATTGAAGTCCGGATACAACAGCAAGAAAAAAGTAACTAACTTGCCTCAAGAATATGACTTGGAGAGTTTCTAGGCAAAGCTAAACTCACTGGCATCCCGTACCCTTTTGAAGTTACTTTTTCTTACTAAGCCATGGTCGCCAAATGTTACATACGTCTTTAAGAAGGATGTAACACCTGGAAAGAGGCCATTTCGCCACCAATGGCTAGGAGATTACGCCCCTTGGCTTGCGTACTCAGCGACAGCGGAAGGCGCCTTTTGTTGTTTTTGCGTCACTTTTCCTCCTCATGTTCAGCGGGGTACTCAAGGTAGGTTTATCGTGCGCGCTTTCAGTAACTA